>NC_034591.1:46677160-46678944 GCF_900095145.1 Mus pahari
GGGATAGCATTTGTAATGTAAGTAAAGAAAATAATAATAATAATAATAAAGAGAGCATCAGAAGCTGCTAAGAGAGACAAGTATAAAGAAAGACAATCAGTGACTGGGATTATAATACTGCCTTTGAGGATGCTAAAACAATTAACAGGTGTGTTGTTCTTACAATCTGAAGGAAGATAGGGAAGCAACTCCCTTCTTGGCCTCCTGAAGAGAATGCTCCCTGGGGTTAGCTCAGAAACCTTCCCCAGTCATTTGCTAAACTGTAAAATGATGTTTCTGTTATTTTAAGCTACTATGTGCGCACTACTAGGAAACCAGCAATAGAAAAGTAATGATATATATGCGTGGGGGCACACACACACACACACACACACACACACACACATAATCATATTTGTTCATGTTTGCAACTCCCTAAAATTCACATTCTCAGATTAATTGCCACAAGGGTGGTTAAGTGTAGATAGGAGTATTGAGATGTCATAGAATAGAACTCTCAAGAGTAGGATCAGAGTCCCGTAAGTGAATATCTGAAGGTCTCATTCCAATTTTTCTGGCTAAGATTATAGCAAAAAGAGGGGTCTCTGGCTCTTACTAGACACAAAAGCTCCCAGTACCTCCATCTTGGGATTCTTACAATTAAACTGGTGAGAAATAAATTTCTGTTCTTTATTCACTATGAGCATCTAAACATTTCAAAGGGTACCACTGGCATCTGAATAAATGTCCAGTTTTTGAGATACATTTAGCTAAAAATGCAGTCTTATCTAATAAATAATTAACAAATTAACAAATAACTAAATAACCAAATACATCATTAGGCAAAGATATCAACATATTCGACACAATTGTGAAATCATCAGTGGTATAAAGACTCATGTAAAGCTTAGTCACTCTTAATGAAAACGAACACAAAGCAGACTCAGAAGAAGTATTTCACTTTCAATAGACTGCTAGTTTTAAAAATTGCTGCTACTAAGTGTTAGGCAGGGATTTACCTCTAGGAGAAACTAACCAACAGGCCCCCAGCAATAGAACAAAAATAACCAGAACCAGCTCGAGCACTGGAACAAAGAGGAAAGATAATAGTGATATCTGACAGGTAATCAAGATAAAGAGAAAATCACAGTTGTCAGTACCAAATGTGCCAACTCAGGACCTCAGAACAGATGTGAGGGACAATGTGTGATAGTGTCCCATGTTAATTAGGTCATAGTAACAGCTTTCACTCCAAAGAAGCATCTATTGAGTGTTGCTGCCCTCTCCTTAGTAAACTGCTCAACTTTAGGGATGTACAACCCACCACAGATAATTTTGCATTTTATACATATATTTCTTTCTTTTTAATTTTTTATTATTATTTTCTTTATTTACATTTCAAAGGCAATCCTGAAAGTTTCCTATACCACCCCCCCGCCCCTGCTCCCCTACCCACCCACTCCCACTACTTGGCCCTGGCCTTCCCCTGTGCTGGGTGATATAAAGTTTGCAAGATCAAGGGGACTCTCTTCCCAATGATGGCCAATTAGGCCATCTTCTGCTACATATAATATTTCTAACAGACAGTATTCTACAGAAAATGGGTTTCTGAGAAAAGTAGCCTTGACTGGATTGGATATGTTGATGTTCTTATGATTTTTTTTTTTTTATGAGTTAGTTTGCATCAACATTTGTTTTTTTTTTTTCTATTTTTATCAGATATTTTGTTCATTTACATTTTAAATTCTATCTTGAAAGTCCCCTATACCCTCCCCCCACCCTGCTCCCCTCCCCACCCACTCCTA
>NC_034591.1:46679207-46689039 GCF_900095145.1 Mus pahari
TGGGGGCCCTGTGTTCCATCCAATAGATGACTTTGAGCAACTACTTCTGTATTTGCCAGGCAATGTCATAGCCTCACACAAGATAGCTATATCAGGGTCTTGCTGGCATGTGCAATAGTGTCTACATTTGGTGACTGATTATGGGATGGATCCCCAGGTGGGGTAGTCTCTGGATGGTCTGTCCTTTTGCCTTAACTCCAAACATTGTCTCTGTAACTCCTTCCATGGGTATTTTGTTCCCTATTCTAAAGAGGAATAAAGTATCCACACGTTAGTCTTCCTTCTTCTTGATTTTCTTGAGTTTTGCAAATTGTATCTTGGGTATTCTAAGTTTCTGGGTGGTTCCTCAGAAAATTGGGCATAGTACTACCAGAAGATCCAGCAATTCCTCTCCTGGGCATATACCCAGAACATGTTCCAACTGGTAATAAGGACACATGCTTCATTATATTCATAGCAGCCTTATTTATAATAGCCAGAAGCTGGAAAGAACCCAGATGCCCCTCAACAGAGGAATGGATACTGAAAATGTGGTACATTTACACAATGGAGTACTACTCAGCTATTAAAAATGATGAATTCATGAAATTCTTGGGCAAATGGATGCATTTGGAGGATATCATCCTTAGTGAGGTAACCCAATCACAAAAGAACTCACATGATATGCACTCACTGATAAGTGGACAGAGTATATTCTTGATTGTGCCTCTTTTCATTAAAGTCTTGATTAACACATGTTTTACTAATATGTACCATATAAGCTGATATGAAGAACATAGATAGCTCCTGGGTAGAATCGAAGGAAGCTAGATTAACATATACATTAGTATGGGTTTGGGGAATGTTAAATCATCAGTGTCATTTCTTAAAAGTAGGGTTCAAGTGAACACACACACACTGGTATAAAATTTACATCACCAGCTATGGACAATTGATAACATCATGCACCCACAAAAAGTTATGCAGGATTCTTCATGGTATCATTTATTTCTAGATAAAAATAGTAGAAGCAATATAAAAGACCATCAAAAAGAAAATTAATAAATACATGAATTATAACAGTCTCCCAGCATTTTTCTAACAAAAAAAGAATAAAACTCCATGTATTAATCTAGAAAAATAATGGTAATTGTAGAGAAGCAATCAGCAGACAATACACACTAAGTTGCAATATTTTTGAAATTTGAAAATCTAGAAAGTAGTTACCATCAATACTTGAAAGAAATGTATGAACATGGGAATGTTGAAAAACAAATCAATAGACTTATTTCCCATCTGGATTGGAATCTTGGTGAGTAAGATACAAGCTAGAATGTGAAGGAAACAAGGGGAAATAACTTGTTTTCACACTTCGTGGTATCCTGTTATATTATTAAAAATGTGTATTTTCAGTGTTTAAAAGCAAAAATCTTCCAATACATAAAGATTTGTCTTCTCTTCTGATTGTAGTAAAAAAAAAAAAAAAAACAAATCTACGGAGTCAAATCTATTTTTTGACTGAAATAAAATCAAGAGAAATAATACTGAGATGCATAGAATCCATCACTGAGTGCTGGAGAGATCACAAAATAGAAGCTTAACAAAGACTATGGAAGTGATTTATGTCTCCCATATTACTGAAAAAAATGTAAAAAAAAAAAAAAAGAAAAAGAAACATGAGAACTGTATAAATATGTTATTATACATCCAAATTCTTTCTGTTCTTCTCGTTGTTGATGGTTTAAACTGGAATGCAATTTTCCTTTCTGTATCATTGTCAATATTTGGCTTCCACTCCTTGACCCACAGTAGCCAATCTATTTCCAACCAATGCATCTGCATAACATCCAGGTTTAAGAAGAAAAGAGAAGAAACTGTGCCAAGGCACTCCTGACTCTGCAGCTCAGAAATACTATATTATATCCAGCTACAGAAAAAATTGGAAAAGAGTTTACTTTGTAACAAAATAGAACATTGTTGTACAGAAAATTAGGTCATTTTCTATTTAGAGTCATTTAGATGAGATATCCAAGTGCATGGGATGCTTTCTTTACCAGTTTCCACTTTATCTATTAAGGCAAAGTCTATAGTGAAACCCAAGGCTTCTATGTTCTGCTTAGTCTAGCTAGCCACCTCTCCCTGGAGATTCCTTTTCTCTGCGTCCCTGATGCTGGGGTTTCAAAAAACCTCTACACTGCCCTGCTTTTCTGTAGGGTCTGCAGATTTAAACACCAGTTCTTATACCCATGGGACAAGAATTTTTTCCACCAAGAAATCTTTTTAGACCCATTTGTGTGTGTGTGTGTGTGTGTGTGTGTGTGTGTTTGAAAAGAATATCCTTCAGCTCATAATTGTGATTATACCATATGTAATTTTTTTGTTAATTTTTAAGAATTTTCTGTGTACCTTTTAATATTATACTTTTAATTTATATAAATGTATTTTTATGAAGTATGTCTAGAAATTTTATAATTGTATCTAACTACTCTTGGGGATTTTTCCACTTGTATATGGAATGTATTTTGATCCATTTCTATCTTACTCTTTCTTCCAAATCTCCCTACCTTGTCTACTTTCCAGCTTCTTATCCCTTTCTATTTGATGTTTTCTTTATAACCCACTGAGTCCAATTAGAACATCCCTTTGGGGCTTCATTAATCCATGGGCATAAACATAATTTTTTTTAAAAAAAGACATTTGATGCTATATTCATTGTAAAAGATAACAGTATTGTATAATATAATACACACACACATGCACACACTCGCACACAGAGTGGAACTGGCCTGAAATTCAATCAGAAAGCAGATTGTTACCCGATAGACTCATGCTACCATCTTGCTGCTTTGCTAGGGTGATCCTTATCATAGATCAATGAGTTCACAGCTCATTAAAATTGTTGGTAATTCTCCTCCACCAGTAGCCTGTATAGTTCCTTTCTGCTCTAAAATACTTGCCAGTTAGAAGGAAACTCCCACATTAGTACCCACTCGATTTCTCTTCATCCTTTGACCAAAATGTGTGGTATTTTCAGCAACAGGGTTTTACAAAAATGGTCTGAAGTGGAATGGTGATAGCCTATATTGTTTTGAAATGGCTCTAGGTCTCACTTGGTCAAAAACATGAAGGAAGGCATCCAATATATGTCACTGGGCATTAAGTATAATTCTTCCAAGTAGTGGCATTTCAGTCGATATTTGAATATAAAATATATTACATTTATGTATTGATTTCTAAGACGTGGGAGTGCTTATTAATTCTCTCATCTACTTTAAATTTTCTTATTTCCTTTGCTTAGTTTCTTTGTTTCTTTTAATGTTTTCATTTCACCTAAAAGTTAAAATTTAAATACCTTTAATTTTCTAAGGATTTCTTTTTAAATAACAAAAAACCTTTTGCTAGCTATATACCCAAATTAATCAATAACCTCTGTCTACTTACTGTTATCTCAACTTTTCCAACTCTGTGCTTTTTAATCTTGTTTTGAACTTCCCAGGGCTGACAGAAGGTTTTCAAGGTCACTGAAGGTATATATTTCTGAAATGCTTTATGTTCAGAATGTTCTTCTATCTCCATCTCACATGAAAGCAATCCTCAAGAATATAAAATTCTTTGCTCATAATCTTTTCATCTTAAATTTATAGGGAACCGTAGCTCTGAAACTTCTTGATTTCAAACCCCTTTAAGAATTCCATGAAAGGTGTGTACCACTATATAGCAAACAATCCCTCCTCTATACAAATCAGCAGCAGGATTTTTACCTAGTTTTACAGTTTAAAAACTGTCTGAGACTTGTGCACTAATGTTCAAGTCAATAAATTCTTAAATAGATAATCCTAAGAGTTACACAGAGCTATTGTTGCTTATAGCTGTGACAGAGTCTCCTCCCCATCAGACTGTCTGTTCCCCTCTGTGTTTTGGCGTTTTGCTTTGGTTTTCTCCCCTACCGTTCCCTATTATCTCACTTTTCTCAGATTTGTTCCTATTTTGTGCTTTTCAAAATAATAGTCCCATTGTACTTTTATCTATGGAGTTCTTTTTCTGTGACATTTTGTTTTAGTGTTATGGATGACACACTTCATTAATTTGGGGTATTAGTTTTAAATTTTCTTTTAATTGTTTTTATTCATCTATTTATAGAATCATGTCATCACCTTTTAGTATGCACTTTTTCTACAAATCATCTCACTTTGTATTATAGTATTACCTTCTTCCAAAATAAATCATCTCTTCATGTTCAAAATTGATCAGTTAAAAAGATATAGGGGGCACCTATGTCCTTTCTGCCTTTTAATTAGTCAAACATGTTCTCCGATTCACTGCCAGGTCTGAGAGTTCTAGTAAATGTTCAGGTTTGTCTCCTGCAGGAATGTTGGACTTCATTAGAGGCTCAATGGAAAAATTAGTCTTTCCACCAACTCCTTGAAGAAGTTTATTCAACATCACAATATTAACGGGATTTCATTCAAAAGTACACAGGAGACAGCATGGCAATATTTTCCATTTACCAGAAAGGCAACAATCTTAGTTAGGTTTTGATGCTGTGAAGAGATACATGGCCACAACAGCCTTTTTATTATTATTTCATTTGTTTACATTTAAAATGTTGCTCCCCTTCAAATGAGCCCCTCACCCAAAACCCCCATTCTCTTCACCTCTAAGATGGTGCTTCCTCACCCATCCGTCCACTCCCATTTTATCCCCCTCTATCATCCCCCTTCTCTGGGGCATCAAAGTTATCCCCTCCCACTCAGGGCAGACAAGGCAGTTCTCTGCTACTTATGTAGTGGGGGCCACAGACCAATCCATGTATGATCTTTGGTTGGTGGCTTAGTCTCTGGGAGCTCTGATGTGTCTGGTTAACTGATCCTCTTGTTCTTCCTATGGGGTTGCAATCACCTTCAGCTCCTTCAGACCTTCCCCTAAATCTTCCATAAGGGTTCCTGACTTCAGTCCAATGATTGACTGTAAGTGTCTGTGTCTGTCTCAGTCAGCTGCTCGCAGACAGGAGCCTGGCGTGGCTGTGCTCTGAGCACAACATAGCATCAGCGCACGTGTAGGGGTTTGTGCATGGGATGGATCTCAAACTCTCTGGAAGGCCTTTTCTTCAGTCTCTGCTCCATTTTTAGTCCCTGCCTTTCCTTTAGATAGGAACAATTTTAGATCAAAACTTTTGAGATGGGTGGCTGGCACAATCCCTCAACTGGGAGGCATGTCTATCTACTGGAGGTGATCTATTCAGGTTCCATCTGCCCACTGTTAGGCATTTCAACTAAAGTCATTCCCATTGAGTCCTGGGATCTTCTCAAATTCTTGGTGCCTGGAGTTTCTAAAAGTTTCCCCACATCCACCACCCCAGCCTGGTGCATATTTCTATTCTTTGGCCTGGCCCTCTGGGCTTCTCTGCATAGCAACTCTTATAAAGGAAAAGTTGAAGTATAGCTGGCTTACAGATCCAGAAGAATAATAGCTCATTATCATCATGGCAGGAGGCACGGTGGCACAGAGGCCGACATGGTGTTGTAGAAGGAGTCAATATCTACACAAGAGTTCTACATCTAGATCTGCAAGCAACAGAAGAGAGTGAGGCATTGAGCCTGACTTGAGTTTCTGAAACCTCAAAGCCCACATGCATTGATACATTTTCTTCAACAAGGCTACACCTACTCTGACAAGGCCACATGCCTTAATCCTTTCAAACAATGCCACTCTCCATGAGACGATTAGGGTTATTTTCATTCGAACCACCACAGCAACTAAACAGACTCCTCATTGGTGCACACAAAATCATTAATTTGAATTACTGGAAAGAAAATGGAATGAGATTAATTGTCTTTGCTCTATTCTGGGTAGATAGGTAGAAAATGGGCAGACCACAGATTGTTTTTATCCCTAGAATGACATAATTTACAGTTAATTAATTTTCTCTGTATACACTTGTCTTAAAGTCAGCTTTGATAATATTTGCTTTCTTAAACATAGCTTTCAAGCAGAAATTTGGGTATCTTTTTATTTTTAAACAAACTCCAAATTTCCAAATTGGACATTATTATAAAAGAAAATTGTCTGAAAATGAATGTTCTTGTTCAGAGTTCATAGATATATATGTATGTATTACTTATTACCAACTATCCTGATTTGAATTTATCTGAATCCAAAGACTGCTATTATCTCAGAATGATAGACTTTGCACATGACCTAGGAAATGCATCATTCTATAAAAATAAATAAATTTTAGTTCCATACTACAGATACTAACAAAGTGATTGCTATTTAGTATTATTATAGCAGGTTTCATATGAAATGAAGTTTTAAAAATTAGTAAAAATTGCATCTTATACTTTAGAATTACAACTTCACCTCGTTTTCCTATGACTGCCTGTATAAATTTGAGATGATTATTTAATAAACAAGTTTCTTAATTTCTCCCTCAAAAAGGCAAAATCTACCAAAATTATTTTCTGAAATTATGCTGAAACAAAATACAAATTATAATGTAATTAGTAATTGAATCTCAAAACCATTGCTAATGAAGGCCAAAGCAGACACACATCTCATTGGTAGAAAGCTGATCAAGCAAGCACAATTTCTTGGCTTTGATTTCCATCACCAATGACGGAAATGTAAACAAAAGCATGAGAGAAATACCCCTGATGACAAGAAGATGCCTTGATGTACTTGTTAATACATAGCAAAACAAAAATAAAACAAAACAACAACAACAAAAATTACATACAATCAGTTCATGGCCTCTACAACAGGGTAGTGTGATAGGAAGGAAAGAGTAGAAAACAGTATAAGAAAGTACAGATTTCCAGGCAAGGGAGAGTTGTATATAAAGTAAAAATTCCTGGGGAAAATGTACACAAGGGGTATTTCTAGCTAAAATTAACTATCAGGATGATTGCTGAAAGAAGGCATAAGTAACCAGACACAGCAATATCAAAGGAGGAAGTACGTGTTCAGGCCTGAAAGATAATCAGATGCCTAGATTAAGGTTGTGGATTATTGCTAATTTGATATAGTAGGTACTTTGCTTAGATTGGATTGTATAAATGGAGTGTGAGGGAAAAGTTAAATCAGAATCTTAACTACAATTATTTTCAATAACCAACGATTTGTCTGTTTTGACCTAGCACTCATGTACTGCAGATTCATGTAAGTAGTATTATGTAGCAATGTGCTTATTTACTTGCTTAAAGCTTATGTTCTTTGGAATCCGAAGTCTATCTTTGTCTTGATCATTATAGTATATGCTTGCTTGTCTTAGTTTGGGTTTCATTGCCCTAAAGAGACACCACGACCTTGCCAACTCTTATAAGGGCAAACATTTCATTGGGGCTGGCTTACAGTTTCAGTGGTGCAGTCGATTATCATCATGGTGGGAAGCATGGCATCATGTAGGCAGACTTGCTGATGGAAGGGCCAAGAATTCTACATCACGATCTGAAGGCAGCAAAAAGGAGACTTTTCTACAGGCAGCCAGGAGGAGGCTCTATTCCACACTGAGTGGGGATTGAGCATTGGACCTTAAAGCACACCTCCCGAGTGATGAAAAAAGTCTTCCAATAAGGGAACACTTACTCCAAATAGTGCTACTTCCCAAGGATCAAGCATATTCAAACTACCATAATTGCATATATATAAAAATCAGTGTGACTTTATGTAATAGTGAATTAGTGAGCTCCCTCCTGATGGGTGACCAACTCTCTAGCCACCCACCAGAGCTCTCTGGATTGTGAATGAAAGACACATGCACACAGACACACAGACACACAGACACACACACACACACAGACACACACATACACACACACACACACACACACACACACACACACATGCATGCAAGCAAGTGTCAGGGCACTTCCTGAACCTTCCTGCAGCTAGCAGATATTCCACACTGGTAATCCTTCATTAACATCTTTTAAATTTATATTTTATCTTTACTGCCCCAAACTCTGTCAGGGGAGTGGCGCCTGTGATCACTTATCCTGATTCTCACATGTGGGCAGGCCTTTAGTGGTCTCTCTCGTGCCTCTGTCTCCCTGCCCAGCCATTGGCTGTATGTCAATTCTTTACTACCAATCAAAGCCATCTGGAGGTTTCCCAAGCATCTGGAAGCTCAGTTTTTGGGAGCCGAATTAAGAAAAAGTATTAGAATCATTTCCCAACAATTTTATTCTATGTGTATTTTTAGTTTTATTCACCTTACTCTCCAGCTATTAATTACCAGTTGTTCCTTAAGTAGTTGGGTCTTCAGCTCCTATCTAGCCCATGATGAAATGTTGATGGATTCCATCATGTACAGTGTTTATGAAAATCACCAGAGCTGCTGTGAGTTCATCAGTTCAACAGCCGTATTACAGATGTAAAACATCATTTCACAACACACATACACCCTTCCGCTTATTCCTCAATGTTACCAAAACCTTTGAACCTTGAAGAAATAAATAAAAAATTCCATTTATGGCTTCCAATAGGTTGACTAGTTATGATACTCTGCATTAAACTCATACAGACCACAATAAACAGAAGCTTCTTTGACAAATGCAGAGAAGAGTAATATCTGTGTACAAATAAATAGTTAGAAGGCAGTATTACACTATGTCCACTTAGTAAAACTATGGTTATAGATTTCCATGTGTCTTGCTTTTGTTTGCTTTTTCATTTTTAAATCCTAAGACCTGCAGTTATTTTCTGGCCCAAGAATTTGTGCAATAAATAAAAGAACAAGTGAGAAGGATAGTGGAGACACTACATAGTTTATAATTCTTGACCTGGTAGCTCTCACATTAGTGCTAATTCATAAATTATAATTTAGAATGTTTTGTGAAAATGAATCCAAATGAAAGTTCTTAGAGGTAGGGCAGAATGAGCTTATTAAGAACAAACTAAAAAAGTCCTTCATGGGGTACTTTCTATTTTTTCTTTGTAATAATTTAACTTTAATATAAATTTGTTACTGAAAATCCACTAATGACTCTTTATTCAAAAGAAGTATATTCATTTAATTCTGTTAAAACATCATTTAAAAAATTCTATATTGCACTTTTCTTTATTTTCATTTTTCATTTTTTGAGATTATAATTTATCATTTCACCTTGTCCAAACCTTCTGCTTGCTTGCTTTCAAATTCATGGCCTATTTTTATGTGACTCTAGGATTGGCCATTCCTAGAAATCTAGCCAACTACCCCAGACTAGTCTTGGATCATGAAGGAAAACCTACAACTTATACTTTACCAAACCAGCATAATCCCTGACTGCATTATAAATATTTGCCCTTATACCCATAAATAAGGATGGTGCTCATCCCTCATCAAGGAGACGCCTCTTTGCCTTAGATAGGGACCATTACAGAAAACCACAAACAATTGAAATTCAGAGTTGTGGATCCCAGTTGCCACTGAAACACAAACTTTTACAAGTACATCTGGCTTCTGTAATCATCATTTACTCATAAAGAACACAAAGGGCAAAGTGTTACAAAATCCACGGTAAAGACTATTTGTAGCAATTTTAGAGAACATTAGCCTAACTTCTTCATATAGTGATAACGAAATATACAGTATCTGATGACTCATGTGAGGAAATAGGAAAACAAGTTGTGGGTGGTTCTTAGGCATGTGACTCATGTAAATAAATGGTCCATTATTGATGTGCAAAGTACTGCACATTTACTTATAAGTAAGAGGCTGAGGAACACTGGGATAAGAAACAATTAACTTCAACATATAATTGGTCACAAAACAGGCCTCCACAGATACAAAAATATGGAAATTATCCCATGCATTTTATCAGATCACCACGGACTAAGGCTGATCTTCAATAACAGCATAAACAATAGAAAG
>NC_034591.1:46689050-46700146 GCF_900095145.1 Mus pahari
TTTGAAACGTAAATAAAGAAAATATCTAATTAAAAAAAAAAGAAACAATTAACTATCCATAAAATTTGTGGAAGTTTTCACAGGAGAAACATGTATTTCCTCACATCTTGCTTGGAAGGATGCCAGGAGCCTTCAATACACAGAAATGTGGGAGTCATGCACGGAAAATTGACTGAGTGACACCAGGAATCACCAATAACCCCAGAGTTCTTGCTTTCTGTTTAATCTCGTTGTCTAGGAACTTTGTTAAAATAGGGGGTAGCCTTTGTCATTGAGTTACCTCACTCAGGATGATGTTTTCTATTTCCATCCATTTGCCAGAGAACTTCATGAATTCATCATTTTTAATAGCTGAGTAGTACTCCATTGTGTAATGTACCACGTTTTCTGTATCCATTCCTATGTTGAAGGACATCTTGGTTCTTTCCAGCTCCTGGCTATTATAAATAATGGTGCTATGAACACAATTGAGCATGTGTCCTTA
Organism: Mus pahari; assembly: GCF_900095145.1. NCBI lineage: Eukaryota > Metazoa > Chordata > Mammalia > Rodentia > Muridae > Mus > Mus pahari. The sequence goes on from NC_034591.1 coordinate 46,689,535, forward strand.
TTACATGTTGGAGCATCTTCTGGGTGTATGACCAGGAGTGGTATAGCTGGGTCCTCAGGTGGTACTATGTCCAATTTTCTGAGGAACTGCCATACATGGAGACTCAGAGCCATCTATTGGACTGAGCACAGGGTCCCAAATGGAGGAGCTATAGAAAGGACCCAAGGAGCTGAAGAGTTTTGAAGCCCTATAGGAGGAACAACAATATGAACTAAACAGTACCTCCAGAGATCTCAGGGACTAAATCAGGGACTCAAGGCTCCAGACGCATCTGTAGCAGAGAATGGCCATATGGGACATCAATGACAGGAAAAGCTCTTGGTCTTGTGAAGGCTCTAAGCCCCAGTGTAGGAGAATGCTAGGACAGGGAAACAGGAGTGGGTGGGTTGGTGAGCAGGGGGAGAGGGAATGGGATAGGGGGGTTTTCAGAGGGGAAATGAGGATATGAGAATAAAATTTGAAATGTAAATAAAGAAAAATATCTAATGCAAAATAAATTAAAAATAAAAAATAAAGTAAAATAAAATAAAATAAAATAGGGGGTAGCTAACGCGAATTCAATAATGAGTCATTCCAGGGACACTAGTCCAAGACTACACAATTCCATATGCTCAATTTCACTACAAATGAGCAGCTTTACAAAGCTGGCTCCCTTGAGAGTCTTCAAATAAAGATTTAATTAGAAAGCTTTAGGAAAACCCATCCTGAAGTAACAAAGGCAGTGGTAAGCTAGATGCAGGCATTGCCCTGTTGAGAAGTGGAGGATTCACAGCAGGTGCTATAAGCAAGTGGGCAAATGAGAAAGTTACCTCTGGGAGCATTTGTTTTCCTACATCACAACATGTATTGGAACACGTAAGTTTTTACAGAACACTGATATCTGTGAAATTAGTCTACTCATTAAAACCTTATTTTATTAGTATCTGCATTGTGTGCCTGCATAAAATACATTAGAAACAAGGTTATTGGAGAAATTCTTAGAGGTGTACCCTCTGAAAATAATGATCACTTGCTCCGTGATTATTGGCACTTAATTATAATTAAAGTGTGTCTTATATGAAATAACCAGTGTTCATAATTCATGTTTACAAATGTTCATAATATATGTTTACAAATTTCAATGGATAAATGATAGAACTATTGATTTGCTTCCTATTATAATAATACAGATATAATTTTCTGAGTTTATGTTTTTTCAGAGACGAGCATTCATCTTACAAACAGTTCTAAAATGCATACACACACAAAGCTGTAACTACTCTTTATTTCAGAGTCATAGATTTTGGGGAAACTGAGTTCTTTTGAAACAGAAGATGTGAGAAATAATTTACTCTTCACATTATTTACTTTCATTTCTATCATAAAATTTAATTTTGGACCATGCCATTGTTTACTTCATTCTGAATAATTCTTTCCAAGAATTTCATATTTTTATGTATTCTTATAAACAATGGATACATATTTTAGAATGAAGTGATTTTACTCAATCCACCACCAGTGTAAATTAGGTTGTTTAGGTGGCAATCAATGCACAAGAACTGGTTCACAGATGAATGATCATAATGAAAAACAAATTAGAAGAGTGAGTCGGGAGCCAGAGCACGATATGCATACACAAATGTGCAGGATCTATAAAAATGTGGAATTACATCTAACCTTTCCTGTTAATCAACTATTGGAGAATCTGCTGTTTGCCAGGATACCTACCATATACCCAGTCTCCACAGCACTTACATTCTTTAAGAGTGAGTAAGAAAGTACAAAAAAATAAAATGCATCTTGAAAAATGAACAGACATAGAAGGGTAAGAAGGGAGAACCAAATAACAGTGTTAAGCAAACTGCCATTGCTAAGGGGACATATAAAGCAAAAATATAAAGTAGTAATAACAAACTATGAGGAGTTTTTATGAAATAGCACTATAGGCACACAAAATAGCTGCCAAGGCCCTGGAATACAGACTGTAGGATGGGGCAGGTCATGTAGGAAATTGGGACTGTAGGAAGTCAGGTAATGGAATTTGTGGGGAACAAGTTCACACAGGAAACTTCTCAAACCAAAAATTCCATGTCTGTGCTATGGAGAGCTCTGGTTAACTCCAATGACAGAGAGCTGGTGAGCCACTGAAATGTGACTAGAATGATTACATTTTAATTATATTTCACTTGAAATAATTCAGATTTACATTTTTAAAAATGGTACTTGATTTCATTACTAGGAAACTTTTATGCATATTTCTTCAAACAATATGGGTATACATTGTGAGTTTTCAATTATAATTTCAATAAAATTTTCATGAACAAGTATATTTATTGTAAGCACAGACTGAGATATTATAGATTTATGAAAAACATATTTATCATATCAAAGAGTTAATACAAAAATTAGACTTTGAAGTGTGTTTCTGTATTGACTACATGTTGAAATGATAATGTATACAATCAAATTTTAAATACTCTAATAGCCTAAGAAATGTTATTATATATACAAGAAATGAATACTGTTATATTTCTTTGGAGGGGTACATATTTGACTACTTTGGTAAGCTGGATTGAAATATACGTAAAAAACTAAAATATATGCTTTCTTACTTATTAAGTAATTTTAGGTACATATTGTTTCATACAAAAATAAATATCACAGAATTTAAAGAATTCATGATCTAAATTAAAACAGAATCAAACGAAACATGCCCAAATACACATTCAGTTATTCATGGTATTTTACGTAGTGAAATGATATCATTAAAATTATAGATGGTCATATGTCAATATGCTACATAGTAATGAATTCTTGCATTGGAAAACTTGAATACCAAACAGCCTGTAAATATGTTATAGTAGAATACATAAAGCATACATACAAATAATTTCATAGAAATGCATATAAATTAATTCCTTATCTATCTTCTTAAAGAATAGACATCAGTAATTTCACAAGGGCTTCACCTCTGCTCTGTCCCCATTTGTCTACTAGGGTTCCTCAACTATCATTTGCTTATCCATCTTCTCACCCTGCTGAGCCTGAACCCACAATTTCTAGTTCCAAAGCAGATCTTTCTTGTGTGGCTGAAGATATTTATCTTTTAACCATGACTCACCAAGGTCTTCTATTATGAATCAAGGTTTATTTTCTTATTAATATAGTCTCTACTTCTACAACTGTTAATTCACTTTCAAAACCTCTTGAAGCCTGCTGTAGTCTCCTAAAGATGTGTTCATTCTATAATCTGCATATATACACATGTAGACACATTTGCTGCAGTATGTGGTGCCTGATATTAGAACAAAAGACCTTATATTTTCCTCAATAAGATTACAATTGTAGAGGGATTATCTGAAATATTGCTGTTATTGAAGCTACTACAACTCTGTGAATTGTTATTTAGTAAAATCTGATATTGATAGAAGACAATACATATTTTGTCTCTGGTCTAGAATGTTCACTTATAGCATGCTCATAACAAATGAAGACACCGCTGGAACAAAATTTAAAACAAAGAAATGTATGTCGTATATATTTTAAAATCATAGATTAGAGTTTAAAGACCTTTTGGTTTTATGATGAATGTTGATAGGTGTTGTCAATGGTAATTTTCAGTTTATTTTAATTACTTCTTTAATTTTTTGAGATCAGAAGACCTCAACCCTACATAAGGATTATATTTTTTAATAGTTAAATTAAGTTTATGCTTACAATTTTATTTATGATATATTTCTGCATGGGTAGTGTGTGTGTTTGTGTGTGTGTGTGTGTGTGTGTGTGTGTGTGTGGTGTGTGTATGCATGTTTTCACTGTGTGAGTTCACACATGCCTGTGAGGATACATATGCATGTTTAAACATGTATCTACTGGTTTCATCTTTATTTATTGAGTTATTTTCCTTGTTCAACCTGGAGTTTGCCAAGTTCAACTAGTCTGGTCAGCCAGTTCTCTACAGAGGTTCTCCATCTGTGCCTGTCCAGTACGTGGACTGCTGTCACTATGACTGCCACACTTAATTTTTTTCACGAGTTTTGGGATCTGAATTTCTGAACTCAGCTCCTCATGCTTAGAACAGGAGTGCCTTATCCAATGACCCATCTCTCTATTTCTAGATTTAAAAAAAAAATGTTAAAGACACTTAAATCAGTTGCAGGCCTATGTTAATGATGTACAAAGAAATCTCTTCCAAAATGATAAAACATGAATAATGATGTGATAGTGTAATATATAAAACTATATTAAACTTAAAAACATAAAATTTTTATTTAGGAGCTTTCTGTAATGTCATGTGTTCAGACTTGAGCAAATCTAAGTCTTTATTCTAAGACTTGAATAGCTTTTTATGGCCCGTTTTAGCTATCACTGGCAGTGCTTGCTCCAATTTTCAGAAGAGAAAATATCAACATGATTTCTTAGTGTAAAATAAAAAGGGAAATCCACTAAAAGTATGGAGAATATTGTTGAAGATTACAAGAGGCAAAGTTGGGCAGAAAGTAAGGAAAGCCCACTAATGAGAGCAGTCTGACAATGTGGCATGAAGGAATACTGAATGCGGGCTAAGCAAGAGCAGCCCATAAAGACTCGCAGCTATGCTAAGGGACATGGTGCGAGACCCTAATGAGACGCAAATAAAATCCTATAAAGGCTCCAGAGCAGGGGAAGGAAAGGCACGATGGGTTTCTGGAGTTGACTGTGGTTGGAATATTTGAATTTAATATGACTAGAAAACATCCTTCATAACTGAGTTATCTGAACATTTTTATATGTCAACATATATGTACATGAACATTGCCTGCCAAAATATAGATGCATCCTTTTAAAACACAGCAAGCAGGGATGAAACAAAGTTTTTTTTTTTTTTTTTTTTATTTGCAGTAAATCCCTTCAGTTGTACTGGTAATACAGGTCTAAGGTCACTAATGCAAGGATAGCTTTCTTATCCCCACCTCCACCTTCAAATAGATATTTTTGTATACAAAAGAGTTCTGCTATAGCTTAACCCAAACACTGGGTGGCTGAGATTGGTTATATTACAATGATGTATCTTTCTGATTGCCTGTAGGAAAACGCTAATGTCTTTCTTCCAGGGAAAATCCTTTGAGGTTTTTCTTTAGCCCTCCTGATCCCCTTTGCTTTAGTCATCTTGTAAGGAAAATCACTCTCTTTGAAGGGTTCCCAGTGAGTTATATAAATCATATTCACAGCACAGGACTGCACCAAGGCTTCGTGCCTCGCCCTCAAGGCATGTCTTAATATCTCACTTCTCCATATTATCCTGGAAGCTAATAAATCTCAACCATAGATTCAGGACAGACAAGTAAATATGTTTGCTCTCACATAATTCAAACTGGTCTTGTTCTATGATATAGTCCCATGTTATAATACAAGAGAGGGAATGCTTATGAAAGAAAAATATTGTGTTGATCCCATTTGCATGCAAAAGGATGAGTGAAGTTGGGATTTAAGAGAGGAAAGGAAATAGTATTTGCTGTGGTTTTCATAATCACGTGAGGGAATATAAAAATTGATTTTTTTTTTTTAAAGACTGAGCCACATCACAATCTTCTCCAAAGAAATGTAAGAAAATATTCAGGAAATCAAAAGAACCTATTACTGAGGATCACTGAAAGACAAGTCAGATTTTCCTGACTTGAGTCCCAGGGTACGCTTCTGATTTTGAACTTATATGAAAACCTATTTTTGCCCTTGAAATTTTCAACAAGTGTATGGCTTCCATCCTGTGGCAGAACAACCTTGTTCTAGATATTTGGGAGAGGCAGGTCAAAATTCTCACCTAATCCTGCATTACCATTTGCCATGACCATGACAACTTAGCGCTAGCTAACATAGCCCAAAGGACCTGTTGGCAGAAAATTAAGCTAATGAGTTTTTCATTCTCTGTGTTGAAGTAGTTCCTAATCAGCCCCCGCAACTATAACCACTTAATCATCATATAGTTTTAAATAGATTGGCTGTCTCACTCTGTAGCAAAAGGGGAGTTCAAAGAAATTCTATCCCTGTTCAGACCATTAATAATAATAAAGTCACTGTAATTTCTCAGATTTGATATACACCCTCATTCTGGAGAAACACAAGACTTCACATATTTGTTGAAAAATGTATCAAAAGATTTCCTCAGAAGCAGCTAAACTGTCAAAATTATTAACTCCGTTGCTCAACAACAATTATGTAATATGTCTGTTCTCCACCTATCTGTGGCCCATGTAAGAGTGTACCTTGGTTTTCAAACATTCTAAATACATTATTGGCATTAATTTGAATTGGTTCTCTTGTGGTATGTTATCACTACTGTCATTTGATTTGAATGATTTAGTTGCCTTTCTTTTCTCTCACCTGGTGAAGTTGATTAGATAACTGTGGCTCCAGTATTAAAATCAGCATTCTGGGATGGGACTCTAGCTCAGTAGCAGTTTACGTGCCAAACTACAGTAAGTTCCTGATGCACCCCAGCACTGTAAAAATATAAAAATAAAGATAAAATAAAATAAATCATTCCTCCATTTCTCCCATCTCTCTACTTTCTTCTAGTTCAACTGCTTTCTGATGGCCAAATTTGCCAATGTTCATCTTAACCTAAATTCTTTAATATTCAAATATGTATCAGAAGATTTTCCTCTTAGTAGATTCTCTCACGTACTTCTTACTATAGAAATCCTTGGCATAATTCTTTCCCCACATTTAAGTCTACCAGTAAGTTCTGCTCTTCTGTCATTCCACACTGGCTTCATCTCCAGGAAAGCTGAATGTTGCCTTCCATGAACTTCTTGTACTTGGTTCATCATACCAGCCCATTTGGAAAATTACACTCTTACTTAGCCATTTCAGCAGTGTTTATTCTGAAGCCTTCTGACTTCTAGTCAGGCAAGGGTTTCTCTGAACTGAATTTTAGGACACAAATTTGAGGAGTATTAACTCAAAATGTTGGAGCTACCTCTGGTTTATAAATAATTTAAATTGTGATGAAGTCTGTGCATTGGAGTGTATGTAGTGTATTTAAGATATCTGTTTTTGAATGCCTTTATTATTTCTATATAAGTTTTATTTAATTCTGTAAATTTAACCATAATGTCATAAATATTTACATACATATCTTTAATACATTTACGTATTTGTTTAATATATTTATACTTACATTTTTATTTTACATAACATATTTAATATACTATATATTTATGAATGTAAGTATATTTATGTCTTTCTTTATACAAACTGGGAACAAACAATATCGAACATACTTTACACAGCAATCCTACTAAAACAAATATTATGGTCAAGGTAAAAAACATGCTTTAAAATTTTAATTGATACACATTATGTGAATGTATTTTACTAAGCATGATCCATAATCATGACCATTAAGCATGTACTGAAATATTTCATTGAATGTCTCTCTAATATTTTGAGTTATTCATTAGCTTCCAAGTAGTACAACATACCAAATAGCTCATCTTTTTCCTGTATGTTTACTGCATCAAATCTACAACCCACATAATTCTCTTGTTATACAAACTAAGAGCCTCTCACATCCCTGGTCCCTGGACTTTCTAGTGCTCCCCCCTGTTCCCACACCCCACTGCTACTTATTTCTATTCATTCTCTTGTCCCTCTGGAATTCTCTCCTGTCTCTGCTCATACCTGATACTGCTCCCCATTTTTCTCTCCCCTTCCCTTCTCCCATTCATGGTCATTGCTCCCTCTGCTCCCAGTGATTATTTTGTTCCACATTCTAAGTGTTTAAGCATCCACAGTTTGGCCTTCCTTCTTGTTAAGCTTCCTATGGTCTGTGAGTTGAATCAAGGGTATTCTGCATTTGGGGGCTAATATCCACTTATCAGCAAGTACATACCATGTATGTCCTTTTGGGTTTGGGTTACCCCATTCAGGATAATATTTTCTAGTTTCACCCACTTGCCTACAAAGTTCTTGAACTCACTGTTTTTAATAGCTGAGTAGTATTCCATTGTGTAAATTGTACCATATTTTCTGAATCTATTCTTCCATTAAAGGATGTCTTGGTTATTTCCAGCTTCTGGATACTATGCATAAGGCTGCTATGAGCATAGTGGAGCATGCTCATTGTTATGTTGTGGTGTATTTTGGGTATATGCCCAGTAGTGATATAGCTGGGCCTTCAGGTAGAACTAGTTCCAATTTTCTGAGGAACCACCAGATTGATTTTCAAAGTAGATGTACCAGTTTGTAATCCCACTAGCAATAGAGGAGTGTTCCTCTTTCTCAACATCATTTCCAGCCTCTGCTGTCACCTGAGCTTTTTTGTTTGCTTGTTTTTTTGTTTGTTTGTTTATCTTAGCCATCCTGACTGGTGTAAGATGGAATCTCAGGGTCTTTTTGATTTGCATTTGCCTGATGGCTAAGGTTGAAGTGCTTCTCGGTCACCTAATGGAGATGACATTTGCTTAAATGTCCAACAGCAGGGATACATAACCTGAAAAGACCACCTCCAGTAGATTGACATGGCCCCCAGTGGAGGGATGAGGCCACTCATCCATTTCAAATATTTTAGCCCAGAATTGATCCTGTCTAAAGGAAATGCAGGGACAAAACATGGAGCAGAGACTGAAAAAAAAAAAAAGGCCATTAGAGACTGCCCCACCTTAGGATCCATCCTGTTCACAGACACCAAACCCCTAAACTCTTGCTGATACAAATGCTTGCAGACAGGAACCTAGTATGGTTGTCCTCTGAGAGGTTCGCCCAGCACATAAACAAATGCAGATACTCACAGCCAACCATTAAACTGAGTCCTGGGAACCCAATAGAGAGTTAAAGGAAGGAATGAAGGAGCTGAAGGGGATTGCAACCTCATAGGAAGAACAGTAATATCAACTAACCAGACCACACAGAGCTCCCAGGAACTGAACCACCAACCAAGGAATGTACATTGATGGGTCCATGGCTCTAGCTATATAAAAAGCAGAGGATTGCTGCATCTGGTATAAATGGAAGAAGATGCACTTAGTTCTGTGGAGGCTTGTTTCCCAAGCAAAAGGGGATGCTGGAGCCAGGAATGGGTGTGTTGGTGGTTTTATAGGCAAAAGGGAGGGGGTGGGGCTGGGACGCTTGTGGATGGGAGATGAGGAATGGGGACAATATTTGAAATGTAAGTAATTAAAATAATTATTAAATAAATAATAGAAACTATGAAACATTTATTTGCTTGGAAACCTTCGTTGAAGACCATATTACATAATTTGGCGACTGGATGATATTTAGTTATATATGGCATCTTTACACAGTATTTAAAGATGTTTATCAATACAGGTCACATTGACAATTAATTTTTTATTAGATATTTTATTAGATATGAGATATTTACATTTCAAATGCTATCATGAAAGTTCACTATACCCTTCCCCTGCCCTGCTCCCCTACCCACCCACTCCCACTTCTTGGCCCTGGCATTCCCCTGTACTCGGGCATATAACGTTTGCAAGACAAAGGGCCCTCTCTTCCCAATGATGGCCAACTAGGCCATCTTCTGCTACATATGCAGCTAAAGACACGAGCTCTGGGGATACCGGTTAGTTCATATTGTTGTTCCACGTATAGGGTTGCAGACCCCTTCAGCTCCTTGGGTACTTTCTCTAGATTCTCCATTGGGGGCCCTGTGTTCATCTAATAGATGACTGTGAGCATCCACTTCTGTGTTTGCCAGGCACTGGCATAGCCTCACAAGAGACCTCTATATCAGGGTCCCTTCAGCAAAATCTTGCTGGCATGTGCAATAGTGTCTGGGTGTGGTGGCTGATGATGGGATGGATCCCCAGGTGGGGTAGTCTCTGGATATTCTATCCTTTTGGCTTAGCTCCAAACTTTGTCTATATAACTCCTTTCATGGGTAATTTGTTCCCTGTTCTAAGGAGGGAACATTGGTCTTCCTTCTTGGTTTTCTTGTGTTTTGCAAATTGCATCATGGGTATTCTAAGTTTCTGGACTAATATCCACTTATTAGTGAGTGCATATCTAGTGACTTCTTTTGTGATTGGATTACCTCACTAAGGATNATATNCTCCAGATATATCCATTTGCCCAAGATTTTCATAAATTCACTGTTTTTAATAGCTGAGTAGTACTACATTGTGTAAATGTACCACATTTTCTGTATCCATTCCTCTGGTGAGGGACATCTGGGTTCTTCCCAGCTTCTGGCTATTAAAATAAGGCTTCTATGAACATAGTGGGGCATGTGTCCTTATTACCAATTGGAACATCTTCTCAGTATATACCCAGGCGAGATATCACTGGATCTTCTGGTAGTACTATGTCCAATTTTCTGAGGAACCATCAGACTGATTTCCAAAGTGGTTGTACAAGCTTGCAATCCCAAAAGCAATGGAGGAGTGTTTCTCTTTCTCCGCATTCTCGCCAAAATCTGCTGTCACCTGAATTTTTGATCTTAGCCATTCTGAATGGAGTGAGATGGAATCTCAAGGTTGTTTTGATTTTCATTTCCCTGATGATTAAGGATATTGAACATTTTTTTCAGATGTTTCTCAGCCATTCGGTATTCCTCAGTTGAGAATTCTTTGTTTAGCTCTGTACCCCATTTTTAATGGGGTTATTTGAATTTCTGGAGTCCAGCTTC
>NC_034591.1:46701016-46723879 GCF_900095145.1 Mus pahari
ACCAAGAAGGATGACCATCGTGTGGATACTTCATTCCTCCTTAGAATAAGGAACAAAATACTCATGAAAGGATATAGGTACAGAGACAAATTTTAGAGCTAAGATGAAAGGATGGACTATCTAGAGACTACCCCATCCGGGAATACAATGCAGTTTTAATCACAATTGCTATGTAGTACTGCTTAAGGTCAGGCATGGTGATTCCACCAGAGGTTCTTTAGCCAATTAAAATTTTAAGAGTTGAAGATTCTTTTTATTGCACTTTTGCAAAATCTATTTAACTCTCATCATATTAGCCAGTCATTATTTGTTCTTTATTTTTATGTTTTCCCTTATATGTGCATATTTTTGGTGCCTTAAGGACTCACAGACACATACATGTCTTGTTTCAAATACTATAATTGGTGAAGTTTTCGATGGTGTTGTCATACTAACAACGTGTTATCTTCCACTATGAAATATTGAACTCTCAGAGGTTTTACTTTAAGTGCTTGACAATAGAGCTGAAAATAAAATACTGAAATAAAGAGGATATTCCCTAATTGTGTGAAGCTAATTCTAATATTTCAACCTTTGACATAAAAACATTTCTGATAATACTTGAGAAAAATTATTTCATTCTGAGCTCAGTTTTCATATGTCATGAAAGTATATAGCTCATCTAAACTTTGACAAGAATTTGAAATCTCTCAATTTTATTAGTTTTTAAATATAATTTGAAATGAAGTTAAACATGTGGGAGTAATGAATATCTTCTGGTGCTCTAACCACTTAACAAAATTATTTTAGGTACCCAGTTGCACTATCAGACCACAGCTTTGTTCACTGGGCTAATAGACATTGGCTCAGGAAATATTTGCTCCTTTTAAATGTTTTTTTTTTCTTATTCTTCTTTAAATGAGATTCATAAAAATATTGAGTGACTTCAAAAATTAAAATTTATTTATTTTTTGTAGTGGAAGTTAAATAATGTGAAGAAAAGGTAAATGTGTTTACTATTATTTTAATTATAGAGCGCAATGACAATATTGCTAACACACTTTAGATTGCTTCTGCAGGTGTGCAGGGAAGATATAAGATAATAATAAAGCAAAAAGGACCAGACATAAACATCAGAATAAATAACATTACAGGTTAGGAAGAAGAAAGAGGGTCTTTAAAATCCTCAAAAACTGCCAGAGATAGAAGATAAATCTGTAAGAGATCCATGTAAAGGTCAGTGAACTGAGGTAAGATACAGGCAGAGCTAGATATTGATCTAGCATTTGTCTGATATGATCTTGATATGATATTGATCTATCTTTTATATGATATCAATATGCCTATTGATATCATTCAGCAAAGATAGATAGTCAAGCCGCAGACTCTTTGGGGGGATCTGTTAACAAAAGTCAGAATAGAGGGACCATATGCTCTCAGCAAGCCCAGGCTTGAGACCGTGACTTCATTAGGCACCTTCTCTTTCTGTTTATGCTTCTTATTTCTAACTTCTTTCCTCATTGCCCCATCCTCTTATCTCTCTCATGTCTACTCTCATTTCTCTCTCTCTTTTTAATTATCCATCTCATACATATTATATCCCTGCCACAGTTACTCCTCTCTTCCCTCTTCCCTGTCTCCCATCCTACCTCCCTTCTCCCCCAAATCCACCCTACCTTAACTTCACTTCAGAGAAGAGCATGCCTCCTGGGACATCAACCAAACAGGTCATAACAAGCTATCTAAGACTTGGCAACCCAGGAGGAAAAGGGTGCCAAAAGTAAACAAAACAGTCAAGGACAGCCACACTCCCATTGTTAGGAACCACACAATAACACTAATCTACTCAGCCAGCATATATATTAAGAGGACCCAAGTCAAACATCTACAGGCTCCCTGTTCTTTGGAAACCCCTGGGAGTTCCTAAATTCACTTGGATTCTGGAACACTATGGTTCCTCAGATCTTTCCTCCCACCTAGAAGGACTCCCTGAGCTCTGTCTAATATCTGACTGTGGGACCTCTTAATGTGCTCCCATCAGTTGCAGGATCAAGTCTCTCTGGTCTTGTTGATAACAATTTTACTATGCTCCAAAGCAGAGCACTCTTCAGGCAGAACAAACCGTAGATTGAAAGTTGTAAGGTTGAATTGGTATTCCAATCCCTTAATTTTAAGGCCTTGCATGGTTATAGGAGATGGCCAGTTTAGGCTCTATGTTTCCCATTACCAGGAGCTTTTGCTAGAGTTACTAGCAACCAGAGAGTTGGTGAAGGTTCCATTGCACTAGGTTTCTACCTAACCCCTAAAACATTCCTCACTTCCAGTTGTGTCTCTCAGTAGTTTCTCTCTCACCCCAACTAATCCTTCCTGTTGCCCACCTTACCTTCCACCACTCCACCTGTGAAATCTAATGTATTTTCCCTTCCCAGGGAGATCATCATGTCCCCCCTTAAGCTTTCTTTGTAAAACTAGTGGGAGTGGGTGGGTAGGGGAGCAGGGGTGGGGGGTATAGGGAACTTTCGGGATAGCATTTGAAATGTAAATAAAGAAAATAATAATAATAAAAGAATTAAAGAAAGAATTCTCAACAGAATAATCTCAAATAGATGAGAAGCACTTAAAGAAATGTTCAATGTTCTTACCCATCAGAGAAATGCAAATCAAAATGACTTTACAGCCTGGCTTGGTGGCTCATGCCTTTAATTCCAACACTGGAGAGACAGAGGCAGGAGAATCTCTGTGATATATGAAGTAAGTTCCAAGACAGTCAGGCCTGTTACACAAAGAAACCTGTCTCAAACAAAGAAAGAAGTAAAACAAAAATAAAACTGATTTTGAGATTTCATCTTTCTTACACCTGCAAAATACTTAAGATCAAACCTACAAGAGATAGCTCATGATGGTAAAGATGTGGAACACTACTCCCCTGCTGGTGGGAATGCAATATTGTACAGACAGTTTGGATATCTATATGGCAGTTTCTCAGAAAATTGAGAATAGATCTACCTCAAGACCCAGCTATACCATTCTTGGGCATAAATCCAAAGGACTCCCCATCCTACCACAAGAAGCTACACCTCCTCAACTATGTTCACAGAAGCTTTATTTATAATATCTATTAAATGGAAACAACCTAGATGCCCCTCAGCTGAAGAATGGATGAAGAAACTATGGTACATTTACACAATGAAGTATCACTGAACTACTAAAAAGAATGACATCATGAAACTTTCAGGCAAATGAGTGGAACTTGAAAAAAATCATCCTGAGTGAGGTAACCCAGATCCACAAAGACAAAGGTATGTGCTCACTTATAAGTGGATATTAGCTATAAAGTAAAAGATAATCATACTACAGTAATTTCTCTGTCTTAATCAACTCCCATCTTTAATTCTACCTTAATTTTAGAAAAACTACATGTGGTTATGCTTATAGCCAGCCCAACTAGACAATATACAATAATCTTCCCATCTTAAAATCTGTAACAAAAATGGTACACTGATCTTGATTTTCTTTTCATATCATATGCTGGAGTTCCTAGAATGTCAATTTAACAAGGTGAAGGAATCTCCAGCTTGTGACAGCTTATGCCATCTTTGGGTTTCTACGTCCTACTCTGAATAGTCCTATGGGAAATCACTCAATCTTATCCTAAAACCTTAGGGTCGAAACGCTCCAGCTCACTGAATGATCTTGACTTCTGTTAAACTGCTTGCTTGCTTTCCCTGAAACTGTTAACAAGATGCAATTTTTCTGTGTTCTTTGACTTTAAAATCACCCATCTCCCTGTACTGTGCAGTCAGGGCTGCTCTGTGAGAACTGTTTCTCTCTAAGGAGTCATCTGCCAGCTCACTACAAACTCTCTGTGTGAACTCTATTTGTGCTGAGTGGTCCCTGGTTTTTACCCACAAAAGTTATTATCTTCTTCTGGAGATAGTGTATATTCTGCTTATTCTACCAAATTCATGTGAAACATAAGTCTTGGGTGTCTATGATAGAATCTTTTTTATCTCACTACTTTTACTTCTCTTCCTCAGTATTGATTTCCATTTTTTAATTACTCTCTCTCTCTCTCTCTCTCTCTCTCTGCATATGTGTGTGTGTGTGTGTGTGTGTGTGTGTGTGTGTGTGTGTGTGTGTGTGTGTGTGTAGCCATACACAGAGGACAATTTCAGAATTGTATTTTTCCTTCCACTATATGTTATTGGATCTAGGCCCTCAGTCTTAGGGGAAGGCATCTCTTATTGTTAATTCATCTCACCAACTCTCATGTTTCCTTTTAAATTAGAAAAAAAATAAATATAGAAACTATGGTCATACCTAATATGTAAATATGTCACTATTTTCTCTACTTCTTGTGAAAATAATCTCTTTGTTTTAGAAGCAATGCTTTTCAGTTTGACTTGCTCAACCATGTTCATAGAATTGTCTTCATATGCCTGCAGACACACACACAAACACACATATACATACACATACGTGCACACACAAATTAATTAATTCATTGATTAGAAAATAACACAATAAAAATGAAAGAGCAATGCAGTACTATTGTTCTTTCCCACTTCCTACTAGAGGAAGTAGGAATCAATACTAAGGAGCAAAAGGTGGAAGTAGTGAGATAAGATTTCATCATAGAAGGGGGCTGGCAAGATGGCTCAGCGGGTAAGAGCACTGACTGCTCTTCCAAAGGGCCTGAGTTCAAATCTCAGACAGCACATGGTGGCTCACAACCACCCATAATGAGATCTGACACCCTCTTCTGGTGCACTGGAAGACAGCTACAGTGTACTTACATATAATAATAAATCTTTAATATTAATAAAAAAAGATTCTATCATAGAAAACCAAGGTCAAAGTCAGTCATGGCTTGTTTAAGCAAACCCTAGTATCCCATTTTTCTTCTTTCTTATATTTGTAGAGAAATTACAATGATGCAATTCTCAGCATGTCTATATAAACACATAATCGTGATCTATGGTGAAAGTAAAATAATATTATTTTAACACTCAAACAGATGCTAAAAATGCAATTTATAAATTTAATAAAAATTTAAACATGGTAACAAAGTTTTGTAAGTGTAAGCTGAATTTCTCAGTAAAAATATGTTTGGATAGTCACAATAAAACATGGTAATAACTCCCCAAATAAGTGTGAGTAATTCTAAACCAAAAGACAACTACAAATTATGAATTGTAATGGGGTTATTAAAGGAAAACCTAAAAGTTACATACACATTCTTCTGTCTTCATATCCCAATCCCAACTGTTTTCTATAAAACTATCTCAGGAAAGCACAGTCTGATTATTGATGATGACTGTAGCTGTTGAAATAAGTACTCTAGCTGATATTACTAGAGAATGGTGTGCATTTGAACATACTCGCTTTCCACTCTGAAGTCTCTCAAACAGTAGAAATGTTCAGGAGTCCTGTCCCTAATGGACAGACAGCAACAACAACAAAAAGATCAAGTCATGCTAACGAAGCAGACCTGAAAGGACTGCAAGCTGCTGAGAAATTGCAAGTGAAACTCAGAAGGCTTTGCATTTGCTGTGGAAGTTGGCTGATGTGGCAAATCACATTTAATGCTGACAACAGGCAAAAAATAATGATAAATGGAGACCAGAAATAAGCAGATAAGAGAAGCAAGCAAAGCAGACACTGAGCTCTTAATAGATGACAAGAGCTCTGACACGGGCTGACATCCTCTCCATGATAAGAGATGGAAGGCGTGGGAAATGAGCAATGGAGAACACAGAATTTACTAATCTCAACAGGGCTAGTCCAAAGTGTGTATTGTCTACATAGTAACAATTTTTCTACTTCTCTCTCAAGTTTTTGGTTAAAGTGGAATTAAGTCATGGTACTTTCCGTGTTATGCGAAGAGCTTTACATCTACAAACAGGCAGGAAAAGACCTGCTTTAAAGATAAACTATGGTCAATTCTTTTTTTTAAATAAAGTTTTATAGCAAATGTTCCAAAGTCATTGGCAATTGTTTGTGTTTTTTTATCCAGTCCTTCATGTGCTTAATGTGGACAAACTTTTCACCTTCAGAATCTTACTTTATTGGTCCTAAAGTTGATTCCAAGCATGAGTCATAATAGACAACTAAATCTCTCCTGAACATTGTCTTTTACATAACTGGAAAGAAGATAGATGCCTTTGGAGGCAAATGTTCAAACTGTCTTAATTCAGTATTAGAATACAAATAAATTATACATTTTTTTATATAAGTTCTAAGTTAACAATGTTAGTAGAATGCATCAATTGACAGTAATACATATGGTAAATACCTATCTAGAAAAAAAAAATCACTTCATTGACGGCATATTTCATTAAATGTCTGATTTCTCTTTGGAATCACTTTCTAAGCCCAATGTTAATGTATCTGTATGAAATAGTCTATGCCATAGTGACTTTTCCCTCAGAAATAAGCAGCATTGGCTATTTTTTCTACTTTAATAAACAACTATTGTGTTTTTAGATCTGCCACATACCTGTCATTATGTGACAGGACAGCAATGGGTATCTTAGTTTCTGTTGTGTTGCTGTGAAGACCCACCATATCCAAAGCAACTTAGAATGAGAAGAATTTAATTGAGGGTTTGCTTGCATTTTCAGCAGGTTAGTCCATAAACATGGTGGGAGGCAAGGCAGCAGACAAGCATCGTGTTGTGCAGTAGTTGCAAACTTATACATGATCCTCGAGGCAGGGTTAGAGAGAATGAGTTTGGGCCTTGCATGGGTTTTTGAAGAGTCAAAGTCTATCCCCAGTGACACATCTCTTCCAACAAACATCCCACCATCTGAGAACAAACAAGTAAATATATGAGCCTCCAGGGGCCATTCTGATTCAGACCACCACAATAGATAAGCCCATATGAAACTTCAAGATAGACAGCTTTCATCATTAGCTTGAAGGTTTCCTTAAGAATATAAAGATGTTTTAATGAGTTGAAATACAGTTAATGCTACTTATTGTATGTACAGGCTAATCAGATCATCTTCTGTATTTGATTCTTTTCTTCAATGAAAAAAATTTAATCAGATACTAAAATTATATTTTGAAGTTTTTTCATTTAACTACCAATACATGTTTTTTTTCTGTTTTCTTATATTACTGTAAGTACAAGTGTCTCCAATAAAACAATAAGTAAATGTGACAGTGTTCATAGTTAACTTATTTTTGGAAAGGAAATATTTTTGCTTTAGAATATTGATAGATAATTTAAGTTAGAGCTTTATCCTGAAAAATTGCTAGATATTTTGTCATGATGGCCATTGAACATTATCAAATATTTATCTCTATCATTTAAATTATCCAATTATTATTTTTTTATTTCTCCATTTTCATGACTTGTAGAGAAATTTTAATCCAGCAGCATTGTTGCTCTGATTTTGTCCAAAGACCTTCTAGGTCTGTGTGATTTGGCTGGAATGCAGATATGCCCATAGTATATTCCTCTCACTAAAAATATAGACATACCCTTAGTACACATTTTTATGGTAAAATTCGTTTATAGAATGAAGCAGCCATGTTTGAAAGTAATGTCTAATTGAGAAGCAAAGTGATGAATCAGAGGAAGATTTGACAGAATGGGTCAGAGATAACATACAACCAACTTTCAAAAGAAAAGCTATTGAAGAGCAGTGCAGGGAGAGAAAGGCAGTCAGTTTGTTTCCCCAGTGATTTGGGAGTTGAGCCAGTTGGGAGTCAGTGCTGTGAGTACAGTGCAGTGGAGCTGAGTTCCTTCAGAGTCCATGCACTGCAGTGCGGGTCAGCAGAGGCAGTTAAAGCCAGAGAATAAGAAAGAGCCAGAAGGTTAGAACAAATTGGCAGAGTTAGTTTGAGGCCAAAAAGAACAGTACAGTAAAAAGCTGAGAGAAGCCAGATTGAATTCAGTCAATTTGGAGAGGAGTTTCAGTCAGAAGAGCTGATTGAACCAACCAGAAATCAGAAAGAACTCAAAAAGTTGAGCTTATTCAGCAGTAAGTCTCAGAGAATGAAACATTCTAGTTCTAGGTTAGCAGAGTAAGGCTGAACTTCAGTGTTTAAGTTTCCAGATTAGATTGTAAGGAAACTAAAAGCTTCCAGCCTAGGCCTAGGCCTATAGATAGAACAGAGACAGAAATACTCTGGGCTCAATACAATCTGTGTATTTACATAGCTTATGTATAGCTCTCATCATCTCATCTGAGGAAATAAAAGTTACTTTTACAATGATTGGCACTGTTAAGTTTAAAAAGAAACTATTACATTCTTTAAATATGCTTAGCTAAGTCATGGTATTTGATTGATAAATTCTTAGCTTTAATTTCTATTTTGCTAAGGTCTTCATACAATATGATTTGCTGTTTATTTACTTTAACATTTTGTATATGTACTTATTAATATGTGGTATTGTTTTTAAAGATTATTCTTTCCAAGGATATGGCAATTAATTTTGTATTCATTTTTGGAGTTTTATCAATCTTAGCTTTTGACACTCTGATTTTTATTAGATATATTAGATATATTATTAGATATATTAGATATATAATTTTATTTATTAGATATTATTATTAGATATTATTATTATTAGATATTAGATATTATTTATTAGATATATTAGATATATAATTTTACATCTGCTGTAGTGAGCATTTTATCATTATATATAACTATCATTATACCATATACTCATATAAAGTCCATGACAGATTAGGGCACACATTAGAGTGCATGCTAAGAGTTCAAGAATGCTACAAAGCGGTCAACATAAATTCTCAGTGTTTTACTTCATTGCATTTTTTAATCTTACCTTTTCATTATTTTGAGATTATAATTACATAATTTCCCCATTCCCTTCTTCTTTCCAGATACTCATATATATCCCTCTTCACTCTCTTTAAAATTCATGGCCTCTTTTTTCATTATTTTTTGTCACATGCATATGTGCAAATGTGCAATTGTAAATACAACCTGCCCAGACTCAATAATGGCATTGAGATATATGTTTTCAAGGCTGACAATTTGGTACTGGAGAACCAGTAGTGTACTCCTCCCTGGGGAAGACTATTTTTCTCACTCTCAGAATTCCTTAGTCACTTGTAGGTCTTTGCATAGGGTTGGATCTCTTGAGAAACAAGGTTCTGACTCACTACTCTCACTCTGAAGTTTCATATGTAACTGCCTTTCATATATCCGTGGCCTGGACTCCTCAGAAAGATAGATAGTGTCACCTAAAGATTTCTGCTTTATGTCATTCTCTGAGGAGAATGTATACCTCTGGACTTTGTTAATTATAAAGGCTGAAAAATAGAAAACTGAAATATACTTAATTAATATTAATGACTTATATGAAAAAAGACAAATTGCATTGACATTTATCTGCCATAGGAAGTCACATGATTATGAGTAATAATAAATGGACTGGAAAGATGCAATCTTGGCTATTCTTCAGCTCATAAATTTTTAAAGATTTTAAATATTTAGTAAGATAACTAATAGTAAACATTTTAGATAAAAAAATGATTATGGATACTGAAGATCAGGAAGGGATGGATAATAACTATATAATACACACACACACACATATATGTGTGATATATATATATATATATATATATATATATATATATATGTATATATATTATAATTATTATTGTGTGATCAGCTTAGGAAGCCAATTGTCAGTCACAATAATGTGGACAAGTAGGTGTTATAGTTTAGATATGGAGGGCCTTCCACCTCGGCTCATTGGTTGGAACTTGGTTCCAAATGCTGTGATACTGAGAAATGGAGATTCAGGAAATGATAAGACAATGTGTGCTCTTACTTCCTCAGTTGCTCAATAAATTGATTGATTCATTGTTTGTTGGCATATCTAAGGAAGTTGAAATTAAGTCAGGTCTAAATGGAAGGAATAGGCCATGAATGGCCTAACATGGAAAGTTTTCCTTTTTTCTTTTTCTTTTGTTTGTTTTAATGAATATTTTCTTTATTTACACTTCAAATGTTGTCCCCTTTCCCAGTTAAGCCCCACCCATGAAACCTCCTATCCCATCCCCTGCTTCTAGGAGAGTGTTCCCCCACCAACTCACTCCTACCTCCTCACCCACGTATTCCCCTACACTGGGACATTGAGCCTTCACATGACCATGGGCCTCTCCTCCCATTGATGCCTGACAAGGCCATCCTCTGTACATATGTGGCTGGGGCCATGGATTCCTCCATGTGTACTCCTTGGTTTAGTCCCTTGGAGCTCTGGCGGGGGGGTATGGGGGGTCTGGTTAGTTGATACTATTGTTCTTTCTATGGGGTTGAAAACTCCTTCAACTCTTTCAGTCCTTTTTCTAACTCTTCCATTGGGGAACTCTATAGGGGACCCAATGCACAATCAAATCGTTGGCTGTAAGCATCAGCCTCTGTATTTGTCAAACTCTGGCAGAGCCTCTCAGGAGACAGCTATATCAGGCTCCTGTCAGCAAGCACTTGCTAGCATCCATAATAGTGTCTGGGTTTGGTAACTGTATATGGGGTGGATCCCCAGGTGGAGCAGTCTTTGGACAGTATTTCTTTCAGTCTCTGCTCCTCACTTTGTCTCCATATTTGCTCCCGTTAGTATTTTGTTCCTCCTATCATGAAGGACCAAAGCACCCACACTTTGCCTTCCTTCTTCTTGAGCTTCATGTGGTCTGTGAACTGCATCTTGGGTATTCCGAGCTTTTGGGCTAATATCCATTTATCAGTGACTACATACCTTGTATCTCATATTTTTCTATTTCTCTGCTTCTTGGCTGTCAAGAAGTAATCAGTTTTGCTGAACTCTGCTCACCCCTACTTTCCACCAAGATGTTGGAGATATATCTCAGGCCCAGAAACAAGGAGCCAAGTGACCATTGGCTTAAACCTAACATGGTAATGCTTACCATCACTAAGTTAGTTTTTTATTCTCAAGTGTTTGTCATGACAACAGAAAGGTATTATTAATTCAAATGGTGTTATGGTTTGTATCTTTAATGTATGCTAAATTCTATATGTGGCTATTTTGATAACTAGCCTGTAATACTGCTAGAAAGTTGTGGAACATCATTTACATGTTGGATCTTAATAAAAAGAAATTACTAAAGACAGATGCTCCAGGGGGAAATTAGAGCTCCAGCTCTCCTAGTCCTCTCCTGTTCTTCCTCCTTCATTCTCTTTTCTTGCTCTATCTCCCTTTTCCACCTTTCTCTCCAACCCTATTTTCCTCCCACCTCCATGCTTGCCTATCAAGAATCAATTATCTGAAGTACCATGCACTCTCTGCCATGGTTCTTTGCCTTGCCTCAGATCCGAAATATTACAATAAAGTAACCATGATCTAGAAACTCCAAAGCTTTGTACTAACATAACATTTGTGTTACTCAAGGAATTTTGTCATTGTGGTGACAAATGACAATCATGAGAGAGGTGAAATACTTGGTATTGTCCTGAAGGCTAAAAAAAGAACCAACCTCATGTGTAAATACAGAATCGAGTTAAAATGCTAAATATTTTAAACCTTTATCTGTCTACCTTCTTCAGTCTCATTAAGGGAAAGAAATTTCCAGCTAGTTTTCATTTCTTAGATCTAAAGCTAAAACTATAGGTGATATGTCTGTATACATATTTTCAAGGCACTGTGTCTGCTTTAAGTAGTATAGATAATCAAAGAATCTAAAATGAAAAACTGTAATTTCTTATACAGAGTGAAAAGAAAAGATGTGTAGGGAAAAAGATAGAAGCAGACCTCCCATTGTTCTGCTGCCAAGTCAGTGTCTATTAGCTAAATTCTTAGTTGAAAGTCCACTTTTTCCTTGACTCATTTAAGAAGCTCTTGTCACTTTAAATTTCTTAACTGTCAGGTACAATGGTGATGTGTTTCATCTTGCTGTGTCAAGCACATCACTTTATCCCTGTTCACAAAGAAAAGATGTCATGTGGGAAAGGAATACTTTGGCAAAAGACTTCAAACTAACTAAAACCCATGTTTACTTTTTTAAAAAGGATTTAAAGGAAGTATAACATGCACAATAGCATCCTGGACCATTCCATTTTGCAATTAACCTTGACAATGTTCAATTAATTACAGCTTTCATTCAAATGACACTGAGACTATATAGCGTTTATAATTTCAGGATGTTAGCAATTCCAAATATAAGTCTCTTTTATCTCCTACTTCAGAAACACATGATGTGACATTTGTTATAAAATATTTGTTTCTCATATAAAAATAACCATATATGTTTTCAAAATGCCTATAGAATAAATACCAAGATTGTCAAACTCAAAATTATTTTCACTCAACTGTTACTTCTCAGACTCCCTGTCTCCTAGTCTATCACAGATACACATTCACATGAATATCCTCTTAATTCTTCTATATCCCTACTCAGCATAGCATGGTAACAATGTACCCAATGCAGAATCACCTCCAATAGCCTTTGTATTATAGAAATAATGCTTGCATTGTGTAAACACCTAGAAAATATCTAAGAAGATATTGCTTTAGACTACTGACTCACCTGCTCATGACTGAAGCATTTTTTTGTGATCAGACTATGTATTTCCAGCTGTATTTAGTAAAAGATACAACCAGGAATAGAGAATCGAGATGATTGAGGTCAGATTAATACTATTATACTGATCAAAGAACAGACGTTCCTAAGAGGTGTTACATTAACTGGAACTACATATTAGTTATTTGGTGCATCAGAACCTAGGATTAATAATACTTAACAAAATGTTGATGGATGAAAGAGCTGTTGCATTTGCAACATGAATAGTTTACTAGAATATAAGAATGACCAAATGTTGTCATAACCACAAAGTATATACTAAAAACAAAACAAAAATGTTTATTCAGCATAATAAATTTTTCTGAGTGCTCATTTTCAATCTGCTATTCACTTCTTTCTGCATACCTTTCTTTACTTCCCTCTTCATATTGACTGAAAGTTAATTTCCATGGATTAGAACTTATTTCCACTTCAAGCAGAGTAACACATCCCCATGCTGAACACTTTTTGGACCCATGGCTCAGTAATGAAGTCAGTTGCCAAGGTGAGCCTCCTCTACACTTCTTCAAGAACTCCTGAACCATGAGCAGGCTTCACAACCATAATGTGTAGAAAAATATTTGGCTGTGAGTTTTTAAATTCACCAAACTGTCATAGTATTTATGCTTTGCAAGAGAATATTACACCAGATCAATACAGATTATATGCTTAGCCTAAAAATAAAAAATAAAAATGTCCTTTTTCTAGGCAATAAAATTATGCAATTAGAAAAGCCCTAACTATCCTACAACTAAACCACTAGACATTACAAGTGACTTGATAAGTTTGCAAAACACAAGTTCAGTGTTCAGAACTCAATTGCACTGGTTTTCTTTTCTTTCAATAGTTTACTGAGGTAAATGGACTGCATATATTCAATATGCACAAATGAGTATGGAAACTATATACCATTACAATATGTCACCATGTCAAGATGACATATCCACATCTTCCAAGTAATCTTGTATCCTTTTGGTGTTGTCTTTTGTTTTAGTGCTAAAATCACATATGGAATTGTCCCTTTCAACAAATTCTTAAGTTCTAATCACAGTGCAGCAAAATCTAAGGACTATGTTTTACTTCTGATCTTAAGAATTACTATAAGTCTAAAAAGTGAAATTTCACAACTGTGCAGTTCTTCTCCACTGTACTAAGTTTCAGCATTTTATTACTTAATCACTATTATATTCTTTGCTTCTATGCCTGAATATATGTTCAGAAACTAGCAAGAAATAATTTTAAATAGAAAGTATAGATATATCATTTGCATTACTTCAGAAGCATAAAATTATTGTGAAGAATTTAGTGGTAAATATGCATGGCTTATATTCCAAAAATACTTCTAAAAGAAATATAAGAACAAATCCTTAAAACCTATGCAAGGAATGACCAACTTCTTACAGACAGAAAGATTCAATATCATTAAGATATTTCTTCTTCCTTCAGTTTTCATTGCAATCCCAACAGGATATTGTTGACCAGGGGGAAATGAAGACTTGGTATTTACATTTAAATACAAATAAAGTTTTCGCATTTTTACATAACTCTAAAAAAGAACAATGTTAGAGACATAGAACAGCTTACTTCAAGACCTATTCTACAAGGTCGAGATTACGTGACATTGTAAAGATAAACAAGACCAAATATTTAGAAATGGAGCCACATTTGTAATATCAACTGATTTTCATCAAAGAAGTCTTACAAATTAATCTTAAATAATC
Organism: Mus pahari; assembly: GCF_900095145.1. Taxonomy (NCBI): domain Eukaryota; kingdom Metazoa; phylum Chordata; class Mammalia; order Rodentia; family Muridae; genus Mus; species Mus pahari. The sequence continues at coordinate 46,715,280 of NC_034591.1, forward strand.
CCAAAACATTAATTTTCTGTAGTAAATTAACCTTATCACCAATGCTAAAATGTGTTTCCAAATGATAAATTGAAGATGACATCAAAGAATACCTTCACAGCATGACACTAGTTTCCCTGTAGAATAACAGATACAATAGCAATACAAATGGAAAGTACTAACTGTAAACTGTAAAAGTTACAGTGATATCATCTGAAGTCAACTAAAGTTAAAATTTTCTTAGCATCAAAACCAGGAATAAAGTTTAAGTAAGTAAAAGTGGTTTATCTTGTAGCTGGCCCAGGAGAGTTCTATGATTCCATTTGGATTACATGTATGACCCATCATGGCCCTTAGGATGAGATAAGATATACTGACAAATAAATTACAGTTCACTATTCATAGTCTGAAACACCTCAAGGTCCATTACTGAAAACTTATTAGGTAGGGTTTAATCCATTATGTCACCTACCCTTAGCTACTTGGCATGCAAAGCACATGACTTCAAAGTAAACTTGTGCTTAGTCTCCCAGAAAACTGACTCATGAGTTTCTGGCAAGTTCATATCTCAGAAAGGAATATATCTGTGGGAGTATGAGTTTTCATATCTCTAAATAGTTGTATTTTCTGTCTCCTGGTGTGCATATATGTGTTCAAACCTTATTATTAAGATACAGTGGTCCAGATAACACACCAATATTTTTTGAGAATGCTTACATTCTTCAATATCGATTCTCTTTTTAAATTTTAATCTTCTGTAATTTAGACATATATTTCTTTCAAATGCCATACATATCTAGTATATATTTGCTCTTCCACCACCTTCATTTCTTGTAGTGGGTTGGCCTGATACTGTTTGAATACTGATCTTAATTCTGCTTTCTCAAGAGGAATTCTAAACTTTTTAAATTAGGAGAGGTGATAAGATAATTTATCTTGATTACCAAATATAATGGAGTAGATGTTGTAAATGTAATTCAAACACAATCATTTTCATGATAGTTTTAAAATAGTTCCTACTATGCATAGTTTGTTACTATAAAAGAAAGGGTAGTTTAAATTGGACAAAAAGTTCCAAATATAACATGTTTAGTCCCAAATATAACTTGTTAGGCCTGTATGATGATACCTCTATATATAATTTTAGGAATAATTGTCTAACTGGAAAACCAGTTCATGTGTTCTTCCCTGGGGAAGACCCCATATTTTCACTCCTAGTGTACTGGCTAGCTTTGTGTCAACTTGACACAGCTGGAGTTATCACAGAGAAAGGAGCTTTAGTTGGGGAAATGCCTCCATGAGATCCAGCTGAAAGGCATTTTCTCAATTAGTGATCAAGGGGGGAGGGCCCCTTGTGGGTGGTGCCATCTCTTGGCTGGTAGTCTTGGTTCTATAAAGAGAACAGGCTGAGCAAGCCAGTGGAAGCAAGCCAGTAAAGAACATCCCTCCATGGCTTCTGCATCAGCTCCTGCTNNCTGACCNGCTTGAGTTCCAGTCCTGCATCCTTTGGTGATCAAAAGCAGTATGGAAATGTAAGCCAAATAAACCCTTTCCTCCCCAACTTGCTTCTTGGTCATGATGTTTGTGCAGGAATAGAAACCCTGACTAAGACACCTAGGTTTTCTAGAGTTGAAGGCTTACATGCTTTTCCCTGTCCACTTTGGCATGCCCGTTGGTTTTTGTCCTTGTTTGTTCCCATTTGTTCAGTCATGATTTTGAAAGTCTATGGATGTAGTCTGATGTCACTGGGAGATACAATTTCACAAAAACCTCCCTGATATTTTAGTCTCTTGCAATACTTCTCCCCCTCTTCTACAAAGATCCCCCAAGCATTGTTACCGCATTGATTTGTGGATATATCTATCGATGGAGACTGGAATCAACATTTCTGCCTTTACAATATAATGAATACTTAAAATGCCAATAAAGTATTTTTTTAAAAGTTAAATGTAATGTGTTTATAATTATGCTTCTAAACTTCTTTACTACAGTTATCATCCCCAGTCCCTTTACTGACTTACCTACCAAGGATGACAACTGCCACTACCCTGCATTTCCAGTGTATAATTTAGGAAAAAGTTACAGTCATATTCATTCAAATTAATGAGCATTAATTCATTTCTTCACTCTGACACCAAATTGCATGTATAGAATAATTTGCAAAAGACTCTTTAAAGGAAAATAATGGTGTATGATTGGAAAATACCATTCAAATTCAGTGATCCAGCTGTGATACTGGAAGTCTTCACTAAAATAGAACTCATTCTAAACTGTCTGTACCTAGTTCCAATATAACTTAAAAATCATCTCCAATTTGAGAAATATTTGTATACTCAACAAAAATTATTTAATCGTGCACAAAAATTTTAAAAGAAAAATAAAATATTTGAAAATGTGAAAATTATTAAAATGCGTTTTTTCATATAGCCTGAAATTATTATTCTTTGCTAATTTTGAGTGTTTAATGAAGATGATTTGTTTTCAAAAGGTTAGTTTTAAATACAAACCCATTTTACCTAAACAATTGTTTGTAATACTTTTCCTAAGTTATTTCTTTTATCCAAATTAAACTAAACCTTATTTTAGTTATTAAGTCATTATGCTAATATTTTAAACACATTTATATATTTGCTGAAATATTTAGTTACATCAACCTAATCAAATTTCAATTTTTTCTAATGCCAATTGTTCATCTTAAATTTATTTTAAAAATGCTATTTCTTATATTTTTGACAATAGATTGAACAAGTACTGAAACATTCAGGAGAAAGATTTCTAACTATGCTAGAAAACTTATATTCTATGTTGCAAAATATAAGTACTTTTTTATGTGACATAGCTCTTCTTTAGTAATCAAACACAAACTAATAATATTCTATGTTATCTCTCAAAAATTCTTACTCAGTTATAACATTCTTCTTTCAGAACCAAGACTACCTCCCTAATCCTTTCTAAAATGCTACCTATAATTGAACATCATATGTTTCTTCAATCATATGTTTCTTCTTGTAATCATATTAGGAAAATTTACATACTTATTTTCCAAAATGCCAAGTAGGTATCCATTATCCTAGTTCAAACCTATTGCACTACAAATTATCTACCCTGCTTCCTAGTAACACAAGAGGTCAACAATCTCATGGTTCTTATTGTAACAAGTTGTTTTAAATAATCATGATTTGTAAAAATTTTTATATTTAAAGTTAATTATACTGATAAGGTAAATCTTTTTGTTCACTGCTTTGTTTGTTTGTTTATTTGTTTGTTTAATGAAACTTGTCTAAAAAAATGAAATAATAGGGACCAGGGAGAATGCTAAAAGAAGAAACACACCTTTTTTTCTCCATTGCTGTATTATTTACGTTTCCATTATTCCATTATTATGACCAAAATTCCTGAAAGAAAGCATTTGTAGAACAAAAAATTTATATTGACTCAAGGTTGTGAGGAATTTCGTTTCCTCACAATGAAGAACTCAAAGTGTACCAGCTCATATGGCAATCAGAGCACCTATGGAAGTTGTTCATGTCAAGACATAGTGAGAGCAGACCGCCTGCAGAACCAGGAACTGTGCCATAGCTGTTAATGGTCCATCTCTGATGACAAACATGGTCAGTTAGTCCTTGTCTAATAAAAGTACAACTTTCAAAATAATGCCACCAGCTGGCAAAAATTAATTCAAAATATGAGCTTAGAGAACACATTTCCAATTGAAATCGCAATATCCTACCCCTGCCTTCAAAGACTCATGGTAATCTTATAAAGCATTTAGTTCAAAACCATAGAGTCTTCAATTTTATGTATATATAGTTTCATGGTTGACCACAGCAGATTCTATTTTTACAAACACACACGTTATATGTGTGTGTGTGTGGGGGGGGTGGCGCCCTCTCTCTCTCTCTCTCTCTCTCTCTCTCTCTCTCTCTCTCTCTCTCTCTCTCTCTCTCTCTCTCTCTCTCTCTCTCTGTCTCTCTGTGTGTGTGTGTGTGTGTGTGTGTGTGTGTGTGTGTGTGTGTGTGTGTTAAAATAATCAAAGATGTAATGAATTTTAGAATGTGGGCCAAGGAGGGGATTGGAGAGAGGAAAATTAGGAGGTACTGGACAAAGGAAAGGGAGTGGCAGAGTGCTATATTTTAATTAAAAATAAAAATTTAAAATAATAAAATAAAATTGTCCCTGTTCATAACAGCTCTTACACTATTCAAAACTTGTACTGGCTAGTTTTGTGTCAATTTGACACAGCTGGAGTTATCAAAGAGAAAGGAGTTTCAGTTGGAGAGATGCCTCCATGAGATCCAGCTGTAAAGCATTTTCTCAACTAGTGATCAAGGGGGGGAGGTCCCCTTTGTGGGTGGTGCCATCTCTGAGCTGGTAGTCTTGGGTTCTATAAGAGAGCAGGCTTAGCAAGCCAGGGGGAGGCAAGCCAGTAAAGAACATCCCTCCATGGCCTCATGATGTTTGTGCAGGAATAGAAACCATGACTAAGACAAAACTCCAACATTCTGTGTCTTCTAAAGCTCAGGACAACATTTTAACTGTAGACTGCTGTGAAATCCAATGGAAGTTATAGAGTTCCACTATAAAATGACTCATTCCTTTTCCAAAAAAGCATTAACAGGAAACTATCAAAGAAATGCCGGATGAAGTATTTGGGGTACATGGTTCAGGATGTGAGATCCAGTGCCCTAGTATCTCCAAATCCCTGAGTTTCCATCACATGTTGAGCTTCACCATAACAGGAATCAGATTCAGACACTCTTTGAGAAACTCCAACCCTGTTATTGCATGTTTTAGAGGCTTTTAGGAAACACATTGATGTAGGCCTCTATGACCCGATAGCCACAACAGCCTGCCAGCCTGCCTGTAAAATGACATTAATAGAAATATGGAAAATTCTCTTTCCAGTTGATAAGTACACAAAACCCCTTAAAGAACAGTTGCAGTGACCTCTTAATATCTGGATGTCTGAAAAAGGAAGAAATTTCCTTGGTATTCTTTGTCAATCATGTAACATAGTGAGACTTTCTTTTCAAAAGAGTGACTTTAAATGAGATTTTATTTTTATCACTAAAGACCTCTGTGAGGTACAGTCTTAATAACTTCCAGTAATACCAATAATATGGTTTTTTATTTTCCCAATATAAAATGTGTGGCCTATTTTTAATGGTATTAATCTCAATTAATAAACATAATTAAGCTGTTAATATCAAAGACAATCAATGGCTTATATACTTTGTCTACAACTTTTAAAGAACATTATTCTTGACTAAATTACATATTTTCACATCTGTGTTATCTGTCTCCAGTTCCCACCGTGAGTGTGGAAATAGTATGCATCAACAACCACATTACAACCTAAAGGCTTTGCTGTCTGAAACTTTTCTAGGCCTCACCAATTAGTCCATTATTTTTAAACAGAGCTTCGGCCAGTTTTTCAAGATAGGTGTGGGATATAAACAAATTATTTTCTAGAATGTAACAAAAACTACCTTGTCCAATCCTCACTGGTGTATTAGTTTACACCTGTAGACTCATGAGTACCTTCTTCGCTATCCATCTTTCTATGAGCACTCTGTTCTCCTAAATGTTCAATAGACTCTCATGTTAAGTGGAACTTAAAGCATACAAAGACTTCTCCTGACAACATCTCCAAATTTATCTAAATTTCTTCCATACACCAATTCCAAATGTCTAAGAGCACTGCCATAGTAGGTACTTACAAAAACCACCTCATCTTTTAAAATCAGTTTTAAACATTATTTTAATTGCTATTATCAAAATATCTGAGAGAAACACCTTGAGGATAAAAAGGATTCATTTTGGCTAGTATTTTCAGGGTACTACAGACAAACTTGGCAAAGAAGGTAAATGTAATAATTTAGTCCAGGATGGTAACAATCTAATGCAGCAAGAAGTAAAGTGTGACACAGTCAATGGGCAGATACCCTTAAAAAGGTCACCCCTAGTTACTCACTTCCGACAGCTGTGTCTCATCCCTAAGGTTTCCACAGCTATTTAAATAGTTGCCACTTCCTTGCTAATAAGCATTTCTAATAAGTTCCTGTTGGAACCATTCACATTCAAACCCTAATATTTGTAAATAATGTAAATGAACATAAATGAAAGTAAATGAAATATTTTAATCATAATGAAATGTTTAAAATCTGTTTAAGTGAGTTTTCTCATCTTTTCTAATGTGCAAGCACTAAAGCCACTGCCCTGATGTATAGTCACAAATATTAAAGGCAATGAATTACAGCTGGAACAAATGATAATCTAAGCAATATACTTGAATATGTATCTTGGGAAAGCAGGTGCCTTAGGAACAGGAACCTAAAATGCTTTCATATAGTAGTGGGAATTTAAAGGTCAAGTGACAAAACTTGTGTTCAAGAAATATATGAGATGGTACATAGACTACTATTGTGCTTCATATCAAGAAATGAAGACCAGGCAGAGGTATTAACTGTAAATTAATCATTTTGGACTTATTCAAAGATATGAAGATAATATAAAAAAGACATGGAAAATCACACCTCACATGTAAAGAAAATACTATACAGACATAAATTATGAGAAGTGATATCGCTTCTCAGCCTTTTGACTAAGATCAAGTGGAAAAGTGATAAAATCATAATTCTGGAATTCAAATGTAATACCAAAACCCAAACATTTAGGGAAGTTCCCCAAACACTAATATAACATCTGGAAGGTAACATGTGAAGATGAATAAAGCCAATTGATAGTATTCCAATAAAAGGAGCAAAATATATAAATAATGAAGAAATTGAATGTAATTTCCAAAAGCTGTGTAATATCATGAAACACTTTAATGTACATACCACTATAATATAAACAAGATATTGCATTCACATAATATCAAGTAGAAAAGAAAATATAGAATAAATTTAATCAAGGCAGCAAAAGACTCATACAATAAAAAACTATAACTAGTTTCAATTGTTAAGTACGTAAATAAGTAGACACCCTGTGTTTATATATTAGAAAGAATAATTGCAGCAAGCATGTAGCACCGCCCAAAGTGATGTATATATTGAGTGTAAATCATATCCATTCCTTCTAGGCTTTTCTTCAGAAAGAGACAAGGGAAGGGGTGTGGGACTAGGGGAGAGGGGATTAGTGGGTAGACGTAGACAGAAGGGGTAAAGTTAGAGGAAAATGTGATTGGAATGTATGATGTGAAAGAAGAATCAATTTCAGGTTAGGAAAAAAAAAATACATGAAACCTAAAGCAGCAAACTAACTCAATGCTTCTTGAAATGGAACAAAATTGGAGGGATAGTACAAGGCATAAGCAATGAACCTTAAATTATTGGTATAAGCTGGTACAAGATTACAAATATGCCTGTACATATGCCAGTGGAGTTATAATCTTATATATCTATGTTGAATTGATTTAAACAAAGGTGCTAAAATATTTCTATGGCAAAATAATATTCACTTTAAGAAATGGTACTGATACAAATGGATTTGCAGAAATTTAATTATAAAATTGGACACATAAATCATATCACACACAAAAAGTAACTTACAAAGAATTAAACGATAAATACAATCTCTACACACATAATATCTTAAACTATGAAACTGACATTTCCTAAATTTATTAGGCCACCAAAATTTTGTTAAATGAATACATAAAATGTGCTCTATACAAAGCAGTATTATCAGTCATACAAATGAAATGGAGGAAAGGTTGATATCTACTATGCTATAAATTAACCATGAAAGATTACTGTAAGTAACTGACATGATTCACAGTTACATAGTATATACTTCTAGAGTGAGTCTGCAACATGCATCTGTATAGATACAAATTGTGAGAAATGATTTAGAGAGATCGGCTTCAGTGAATTGAATTAGTGAGGTAGTGGAAGGAGTCTTAAATTAGATATTGCTGATGGTTACACAAAATTGAACACATTAAAATTCTTAATTGCACAGTTAATTTTAAAACATACTGTCTATTATATTATGACAATAAAACCCCTGTAATGAACAAATAGATTTATAGTTTGTTTGGAAAATATGCCAGTCTACAAGTATGCCATTAATGTTTTTAAAAAAGCCCTTTAGATGTGCTGGTCATTTATACCCATGACTGCAAATATAAAATAAAACTATTAGAGATAACCCTATGACAGCTGCTTCAAGGAAGAACTGAATAAAGATACAGTCAGACCCAGACTCAAAATCAGTTAACCTCTCAGCAAGAAAAAATAAAACCAAAGATAAAAATCAAACTGTGACAAAAAGAGTCCTTGAAACAACACTTAAAGTCCCTTAAAATTTAGGAGAAAAGTTGATCATAATTAAGAAAAATATGCTTTGGTAAGTAGGACCACTGGCATGAGCAAGCTTAGAGCAATGATGTAACAGTAGCAAAGGATATGATACAAAAAGTACATGTTGGCTGAAGCAGGGTGAGTACTGCTCCTCTGTGTGGGTAATGTTTGTTTGTCATTTGCTACTGTGGAGCTGAGTTCCATGACATAAACTAATCTGCCCCCAAACTCACTGTACAGTCAAATCACATCTGAGCCCACAATCCCCCAAACTCACTGTACAGTCAAATCACATCTGAGCCCACAATCCCCCAA
>NC_034591.1:46723934-46745432 GCF_900095145.1 Mus pahari
CCCCCAAACTCACTGTACAGTCAAATCACATCTGAGCCCACAATCCCCCAAACTCACTGTACAGTCAAATCACATCTGAGCCCACAATCCCCCAAACTCACTGTACAGTCAAATCACATCTGAGCCCACAATCCTCCTTCCCCAGGTTCCATGGATGCCAGAAATATGAACATGAGCCCATATACTTTGCTGTTTAACACTACATATATGAGATAATAAAATCAGATAATAATTCAGATAGATCATTATTATCATTTTTTACTAAAGGAAATATACAGAAAATCTTAACTATTAAGATTAACTTTTTTTCCTAAAATATAACAATTATAGCTAGGTTTTCAGGTATTAAAAATCACCTACTAATGATTCTGCCCCGGAAAATTCAATTCTATTTTAAATTGAAAATAATAAAGTCACCTGTGATTTCTTTCCTTATAGTCAACTCAATGCTGAGAAGACCACTCTCCCCATCAAGGGAAAAGGAATTTGAGTAGTGGGCTGGCACTACTTGTTTCTGTTCTCACTAACCAGGTGTCCAACGTCCCAGGAATTCATTTACCCTCAAAAGTTCAATAAAATGAAATTACTAGACACCTTAATGGAAACCCTAAGAAGTTAGTAGTCTTACTGACATTCAAGAATATTGTGGAAGGTAAAAGTGATATCATTCTCCATGTGTTCAGTAAGAATAATTTAACAACATGGAAGACCAAGTCATCCAGCAAGACAAGGCAGAGATCAGAGTCTCTAGTAAGCTTCATTAGGGCATTGACAAGGGGGTGTATTAAGGGACTGACTTCACAGATGCAAGGAGGAAAGTAAAGTATGAGACACTGTTAAGGTAGTTTTGTAAATTATGGCTATTGAGATAACATGGGCAAAAGAATGATGTTTACCAATCAATATTTGCAGGAATTGTAGGAACTATTTCTGGAAGAGAGATTTCAGGAATAAATTTCTGGATAATAGTTTTGACTCAAAGCATATTCAGTTTGAGATCAAATCAGTCATCAATCTGTAGATATTCAGCAAGTGGTTAAGGAGTGTAATGATTAAGTCTGGATGTCATGTTCACTAGAATGGTGGATACTCAGCATCTTGCTAAAGTATGTTTCTGGGTGTATCAGTAAGGGTGGTTCCATGTGTAGACACCATACAGATCAGTGAACTGAGGCAGGTACCCCAGATGAAAGTGGAGCCAATTTAAATAAACAGAAAATCTGCTAGCCCAAATAGAAACAGAAGGGAAAAACAATCGTTGCTATAATATCCGTTCTTATTTGTTGTTGCTGTTGTTGTTGGGTTTTGTTGTTGTTTTGTCACTGTGTTCCTTAGGGTTTCCATTTATGTTAAGAGACACCATGACCAAGGCAACTTTTATAAAGGACATTTAATTATGGCTGACTTACAGGTTTTGAGGTTCAGTCCATTATCATCATGGTTAGAGTATGGCAGTACCCTGGCAAGCACGGTGCTGGAGTTGCTGAAAGTTCTACATTGTGTTCTGAAGGTGAACATGAGAAGACTGTCTTACAAGTAACTAGGAGGATGCTCTCAAGCTCCCCCCCTCCCCACCCCATCCCCACAGTGAGATACTTCCTCCAACAAGTCCACGCCTCTCAACAATACCACTCCCTTTGGACCAAGCTTATTCAAACCACCACATTCACTCTTTTCCACTGTTTGTTTGTTGGTTGGTTGGTTGGTTGGTTGGTCTGTTTGTTTGTAATGTTGCAAGTTGAATCTAGAGCTTTATGCCTGTTAATCAAGCACTCTAACCCTAAGCAACACTCTCAAGCTATGAGAGTGTTGTTTACTTTTGTCATTGCCCATAGATACCAGACTCCAGGTTCTTCAGCACTGAACATGGATTTGCACAGACCTTTAACCTTTGACTGTGGCTGCTTCATTGATTCCTCTTTTACTGGGGTTCATAAGTCTTTTCCAGCATCCTGGTCTGAGTGACTGCTATTTTCTCTTTCTCTGCAGCCTGCCCAGGGCCATTGTGAAGGTATCAAGTCCCCGACTGTGTAAGCCATGATAAGAAATCACCTCTCATAATTACATCTGAATCCTACAGGTTCTGATCCTCTAAAACATGTTGACTAATACAGTGGGTTGGTGGCTTAAGTAACGATTCAGGAACGAGCTCTACATTTGAGACACAGCAGTACAAAAGCAGCTTTTAAGTCCATAATAATGAACAAGGAAACAACAACATAAATGTTACTTTTTCTGTTTCTAAAGCACATTTATACAACAATATCTCATAAACTTTACGTAGTGAAATCGGAGCCCAGGAGCGCTGAAATGCTCCAACAAAAAGTACTAAACACTGTTCTGCTGTTTTGTTTTTTTTTTCCTACTCTCCTTTCTACTCTGTATTTCTGTGAACCCAAGCTAGTGGATCCATGCATCAACCATAAGCTTTCCCTGGGGGCTTACAGCTCTGAACTTGTAACATGGAATGCCTCCCTGATTTCCTCCCAGGATTTAGCTCAGAATTTGCCTGACAGTAGCTTCCTTTTCAACGCTACATTTAGCCAAACATTCCTGTCCTTTCATTTCGCATCATTCCAGACCTAATCATTTTCTCTGAAGCCTGTACAAAGTAAAATTCTGCCTCCATTATTTAATCAAAACCAATCTTGTCAAGGTCACCAATGACTGCACACTACCAAATCCAAAGCTAGATTCAATGACATCATCATCCTTTCCTTCCAGAAGCACTTGATGCCGTTCATGCGTGCAAACTTTCTTTACTGGGTCTCCAGCGATTCATTATTTTATTCCTCCTGCCCCACTGAACTCCATTTTAGTATCTTCCCCGAGATTCTCCCTTTTCCAGAGCCAGTTCTCAGCTTGTGGTAACTCTGCTCTCCCTCTTCCCTTCACTTCTCTGTCTACACTCAGTTTAATCCATCTATCGGGTTGATCAAGATTTTTCAGCTAACATAAGTAACAGAGAGGAACCGTTTAAAGGAGAAAGAGGCTGTTCTGGAGGTTTCAGTCCTTGGGTTGCTTGCTCTGTCCGGAGACAATGAAGAAGCAGAACATTGTAGTGCCATGAGACCTGCAGCAGGCAAAAAGAGAGATACAGGAAGGACAGGTGAGGAGTAATGAAAGGAACATATCCATTGCACTGATCCAGGTTCTCCAGATGAACTATCAGCTGCCAAAAGAATGTCACCAACTTGGCACCTCCAGCACCAGGCGAGCCTCCATAAATCATTCAATTGGGGTATAACTACCGCTTAAAACCCCAATTTTAGCCATAATTTGTAAACAGATAATTTCTATTTTTACAACTGAAGAGGTAAATTTTTGTCAGTGAAAATGTTTAATTGAATATTTTATTTTATGTCATATTGCTACTTCCCACCCTGAATTCTTCATATATACAATATATCATATATATCAATAATATATCATATATCTTGATTTTTAAAAAGTTCTTTTTTTTTCTTCACTCTACAAATAGTTTCTGCCTTTTTTTTTAATCTGTAAAGTCAACATCCACATTTACTACATTTCAGACTTCAAAAAGACTGGAAGTAGGGAATATCGCTATTGGATCTTTTCTTCTATTCCTTATTCCACTAAAGTCCTTTAGGTGTACATTCAAACTAATATTCCAGATCTGAGTATATACTTCTACTCAAAATCATCATTAAAGTTGCCACAAGTTACTGACATGCACTTTCTGGTCTCTCAGTTTTACCATCACTATATTTATTGTACACATGTGTGTATGCATGTGTACATACTTCTAAAATATTCTCCTGAAGACCATATCTCTTGGCAACCAAATATTCCTGTAAATAGCAGTTTTCAACCTCTGGATTTCAACACCTTCAGGAAGTTGAATGACACTTTCACCTGGGTTGCCTAAGGTCATAGGAACAGGTATTTACATTGTGATCTATAACAATAGCAAAATAACAGTTATGAAGTAGCAACTAAAAAAATTTTATGATTGAGGTTGCCACAAGAGCAGAAATTATATTGAAGTGTCACAGCATTAAGAAGGTTGAGAACCAGTGCCATAGAATTTAGTTTGAATGTAAAAACAAAACTCAGTATGCCCTTAAGACCTGTAAAATACAAATCTAATGTTTTAAGCACTCACTGCCACCCATCAATAGGTCCCCAGGAAACTAAACATAAATTCTTATTTTAATACTTTATTGGCTATTCTAGTTTGCTATCTATAGCAATAGTTTCAGATATAGCTATCCATAGTTACGGTAAAATGTTGTCTAAAAACAACTTGTAGGGGAAAGGGTATATTTGAGATTACAATTTACTGTCTATTATCAAAGCAAGCTAAGGCAGGAAATCCTGAAGCAGGAAATGAAATATTGGGAGGGAATGTTGCATACTCGTTTGCTTCTCTTGACTTGTGCACCTTTCTTCTTAAATAGCCCAGACCCAAGTGTTCAGGGATGCTACCATACACAATGGACCTCATCAATTTAAAGTGCCCTAGAGAAATGCCCACACACCATTCTGATGGAGGGAATTCTGATCAGGTGAGATTCTCTATTCCCGAGTATGTCTAGGTTTGTGTCAAGTTGACAAACACTAACCAGGACAATCTACTCCTTGTCAAATATGACAGAAAAATATATCACATTAAACCAAAACTTTTCAGGGATTTGAATGCACAGGCTTTGATTAAAGAACTTGAGAGGCAGAATCAGGTGAATTTCTGCAAGTTCAAGACCAGCCTGGTCCACAAATTGAGTTCTAAGACTTGCAGTGCATCAAAGGGAACTCCTGTCTAAAATTAAAAAAATAAATTAGATTTAAAAAGTTATTTAAACTATAACTTTTGCCTTTTTTCATTTGGTTCAGTAACTGTCTACCATACAATTGCCCTTTTCTTGGCAGACATCCCATCCATGGTTCTGTCATCTCCAGTATCCAGGATTCTGTACTGCAGCTAAGCCTGTAACTTCTCCAGTGATCTCTCCTGACTTCATACTACCAACTCTCCACTGCTCTCTATGACCACTTTAACTGCATGCCACCAAAACCAGTACAGTGAGGAAGACTCTTACACATTACTTGAGTTCAGCTGTCAGGTTAACAAGCAGCCTAGGCTCCCTCTAGATCAAAATAGATACTACACACTAACCCTGTGGAAAAAATTTCCATGTTTTACCCCAGTGATGTTGGTTTCTTATTAATCACAGCATGTTGATTTTTTTCAATCCTAGTTAACCACCAATTGACTCAATAAGACAAAGGATTAACAAATTCTGAATCCAGATTATCATTTGAGCAGCCCTGAGAGAGTCTTCTTCCATTTGAAATCTCATAGCTATTCCTCCATCACCAGTGTTTCTCTCAGCACTATCTTCCTGGTTCCTACCAAAGAGTTTATTAAAGGCTGAAGACTCAGTGATTTTCCAGCTCAAAGTTCCAAACACTTCCACAATTCTCAAGTAGCAACAACAACTGACAAGCATGTACACACACACACACACACACACACACACACACACACACACACACACACCCATGAGTAGGTATATCACCATAACTTTGCCACATTCTTTGGTACCAATTTATGTTTTAGTTTTCTTTCTATTGCTATGTCAAGACACTATCCAAATGCAACCTGGGGAAAGAAGGATTTTACTCAACTCACACATTCCGGTAAGAGTTTACAGCTGAAGGAGTTAGAGCAGGAGGCAGGCATTCAAGGTAGGAAAATGGAGATGGGAACAGAAGCAGAGGAACGATCCTAACTGGCTTTCTTCCCCTGGCTTGATCGTTTTTCTTTCTCATACAGTCCTAGCTTACCTGTGCCAATCTGGAACTGCTCACAGTGGGCTGAGCCCTCCTGCATCAATTAATAGCTAAGAAAATGCCCTACACATGTACCCATAGATTAATCTGAGGATGTAATTTTTCCCCTAAGATTCTCTTTCCTTTAGTTGTGTGTCAAGTGAAAGAAAAACTTCTTTCAAGAATTCATCTTGTTGATCTCCAAACTGAATTTATGTCCCAAGTTAGAATAATCTAGAACATCTCCACAGAATGCCATTTCTATTCTGCCTCTTCCTGACTTTCTTGAGCTCTAAAGCACTTACTAGCAACTGACTTTTTATTATAGATTAATTTTGCCTCTTCTGAACTTTACTCATTGTGGCAGCAAAAGATTTCTTGATTTGTACCCTATTTTGTCACTCATACCCAGAATTATCTTTTCCACACACAGGCTTTCTTAAGGCAGAGGTATACAAGAGAAGCTTATTATTAGTGTGCATTGATACAATGGATGAAATGAGACAGGTGACTTTATCAATTGATAATTGAACTCTGCTGACCTATGTTAAGGGCTGTGATACAACAGAGGAACTTGAACCAGAGGAAGAGATTATAATGGTGATGTTGTTAAAAATAAAGTATTGGTACACTAAAACAGAATTTGTGGAAGCAGAATTTAGTACTTTCCTTAATACTACAACTAACTGATTTCATCTCATATTGGAGTCTTACATCTGAAACTAAAACATATTAAAGGTAAAAAAAAAAATTCTTAAATGTGTCTCATCCAGGGCCATCCTTTTTTTAAAACTAAACTATCATGATGTTCAGGTTAAAAAATTTCTAAATGGAAAATAAGCCAAGATATAATGCTTCAAGTACTCTGTTCTGGCCAGCATCCTATAAAGGACTTGGAGATATTTACATTACTGTTCTGACTTACAGATAGAGAAAACAATCATCAGTAGTATATAAATGAATCTATGACATCTTCTCTAGGGAGCATTGCAGATTTTGGTGAATTTCTCTATGTAGAAAAATTTAATACGAATTAATATGAATAAAGAAAGAGCACATATTACTGAGAGTATGTTACCAGACTAAAGTGAATAAATGTATCCTAACTTATAACCGAGCTGTTTTGCATTCATTTCTTGCCAGTACATTTGACTTTACAAAGAGCCAAGAGCTTCTCGTGCTGTCAAGCAAAATAAGCCCTTGGAGAATTTTCATAATCTGCAGTTCCGCCCATTCTGGATAATCTCCAATACCTTTGTTGCTACTGAGACAAGAGACATTGACTTCATAAATATCTATTATCCTGGGTAACCAAAATGACAGTGACGTAAGGGAAAGGGCCAGCTCTTCATAGCAGTAATCTGTTTTTCCTCTTCCAAATATACATGGGCCCCCACCTCTAACATTAGCAAGAAAAACCCTTTATGCCATAATTACACTGAGATGTCAAACACTGATTTAAAAATAGTTGATCAATTCATGTTTCAAATAGCCAAAAGTGTAGACTTAATTGGCCTAGGATTTGCTTCTTGCAAAATTATTGTCATACTCCAATAATATTTCATTGAGACTTTGTCTTTCATTTCCAGCACATATTTTGATGCAAACCTATAAATATAGATATAACTAAGGCAACTTGGTTGGCTAGAAGACATTTTAGGTCTCCTGTCAAGATAAGAGTGTTCCAACACTATTTTTAAATCTACTTGTCAGACAAGTCCTATTCCATTTGATCTGGCACTCCGCATCACATTATTAGATTACGTTATAGCTCAAACTTGTCTTTTGGGAGAAAGAGAAGCAAATAACATTATAATTCAAGGCAGCCTGACATGCTTTAGATCAAAGACTGGTTCCTGGCAATTTCTGTAATTAAGGAAATATGTATAAACATGAGAGTTGCAATATGTAATTTGAATTCAGCATGGGCCATGCTCTCCTAGTATGTGTAGAAATGTGTCACTTAATTTTAAATGAATAAACATGACTTTGGCAACACAGCACTTGTATTAAAGGAGACGTGTAGAATATTCTTTAAAAAGTGCATATACTCTGTAAGTTCATATAGTTAAAGGATGCTATTGAGAGTCAGGAATATAGGTTCTTACTTCTTTTACCTGGCTTGTTATTATAAATGATTATAATTGATCCTAAAGAGGAGAAGGAAATAACCTTGCCTGTAACTGAGAGAGTAAAATCCCTTACAGGAAATCATGTTTATGTCTTCAACCCAGATAACATTTTTTTTTTTCATGAAATGCAGGGTATTTTCTTTCCATGGAGAGGAATTTTCAGGACAAGAACATCATGAAACATGCATTGTTAAAGGATTTTCCCCTATGTGTATGATTTTAATTTGTTTTAATTGAAATAGATTAAATCACCTTCCCCTTTCCATTTTAACTTCCACACCCTTCTCACTATTTCCCTTAGAATTGCTGTCATGTTCCCTGACATGTCCTTGAAAGAGGCTATCATGTTCAGGTGATAGCCTCTTTCAAAATGAAGTAAAATATTTAGAATTGATAGAACATACAAAATACCAAATCGAAATTAGGAAAGCAAGGAATAAGAAAATATAATTTTAAAGGTTAACAATTTGAGGAATGTTCCCAGAAATGAAGAATAAACAAGACCAAGAAACAAGACCATGAAGCACAACAAAGTCTTAAAATAGTAAGAAAGTAATGTAAATTTGAGAGAACACAATAGATTTTTCAAGTTGACTAATAAAAGTAAGGCTACATAAGAAGCATTTAGATTATGAGAGTGCCCACAAGAACCAAAGGATGGGGAAATGAATTATAAATTGTTGAGAAAAAAGAAGTCCAAAACTAATAAAACAGACTTCAAAATGCTGTATTTTCTGTCCACTAAAGCACATTATTTTAGAATCACTAAAATATAAATATAAATCTACCAAAACTACTGGATTTAAGAGATCATATTTGAAATATTTCAAGAATCTTGGCAAGGAGAAACTGTCAGGATAGTCAGTGAATCAGGTCAATTTCTCCTATCCAGTGGGAAGTAGTCCTTTGCAAGGCAGAGCCTGGGCTGAGCACTCTGACTTTGACTAGTGAGGCAAGCAAAACTGAAAATCAAGCAGGGCTCATGCCTGTCCTCCTGGTGGTAATTGCCCTCTCCTGCTGTGCTTGGAATCCTGGAACCCCTGTGAGGTAATTCAGGCCAGTGTGCTAGAGATGACAGATGCATGGGTCAGTCACCCTCACCAAAGCTGTAACATCAAGAGCCAGACACAGGAGAAACATGCCCATGGGCTAAGAATACAGCAGTTTGGGTTCCAAAAAGGTTGGTGGAGCTGATGGGTTGCAATCTATGAAACTTTTGTATGTGAATCCCTAAAGCTCCCCAAAATGTGGCAAAATAAATAAATAAAACAAATAACAACAACTAAAACAAAACAAAAAATAACAAGCTACTTTGAGAATGGAAAGAATGAGGCACACCCTGCCTCACCAATATTATTAATACCAAAATGTTAGCTGGCAACCCTTTTTTAAATGTGATTATTGCAGCCAATGAGTAGGTAGTGTATGCCAGCAGTAGACTAATATCGATTTACATCTCATATCAAATTAGTGAACTTAGACATTGCATCCACAGTGGTGAGTAGCATAAAATAGAATAACCAAGCATATTCCTCATCCCAGCAAAAACAAAACAACAACAATAACAAAACCACACACACACACACACACACACACACTACAAATTGCCTCACTGTCAAGGAACTGAAACTGAGTGTATTCAAAGGTTGGTCTAATCTGTCAAATGGTGAGGAAAAGAATATAGAAATGTCTAGGTCCAAGTAAATCACCATGGATGGTGGAGCATGCAAGAAGGTACTAGGTTAGTGACTTCCCAATTATGTTTGGAATTGCTGTGACCAAATATATGGCAAAAAGCTACAGAAAGAAAGAAAGAAAGAAAAACCTGGACATGAAGAGATGGCTCAGCATTAAGGATAGCCTTCTGCAGAGAACCAGAGTTCAGAGGAAGCCAGCACCCATGATAGACTGCTCAAAACTGTCTATAACTCCAGCACCAAAGGAAGCAATATCTTCTGCTGATCTAGGTACACACACACACACGTAATTAAACAAACATTTTTATATATATATATATATATATATATATATATATATATATATATATATATATATATATATATATATTCAATAATAATTAATAAGAGAGAGGCCATAAATTTGAAGGAGACTGAGGAAGGCTAGGGTTTGGAGGAAGGAAAGAGAAGAGATAAATAAAGCGGTGTTTTTATTAATTTGTCATGACTTTCTTTGACTCACATCATAAGGAGATGCATCTCAATAGGGCAGGAAGCACGTGGTGTGTGACTCACATAGGAATGGATCAGGATGCAGATAAAGGCTAAACCAGTGCTCATCTCCTTTCTCCATGTTTGCTTTCTTCAAGCCAAGACCCCACCCCATGGGATGGCCCCAACCCCAATCAGGTTGGGTCTTCCTGTGTCAATTAAAGGTCAATAAAAAAAACCTTGGAATCAAGAGCAGAGAATTATCTGTATAGCAGGCTGTTTCAACCTAAGTAAATTCCACAATGAAGATTACCTATCAGGGTGATATTAGACCTACCCCAAATACTACCAAAATTATTAAACCAAGAGTAGAATTAGAGGAAATTGGAATAGATAAGATGGTTCAGTGAGTAGAGACACCTACCATGAACCCTGAAAGCCTGAATTCAAGACCAGAAACTGCATAGTGGAAGGAGAGAACCAACTTATGCAAGCTGCTCTCTGACCTCTACACATGCTCTGTGGTGTCTGTATAGATACATCCACATACGTATTTTTGAATGCAGGAAACTGTATGAATACTTTTAAATAAAAGTGGACACAATTGAACAAAGAGTCTAAGCACCCTACTTTACAAACGTGTAGTCAATGACCCCTTGCTTAGAAGATTACGAAGTTTGGATTATTTTCAAGGCTTTATTCTAGTTAGTATATTATTTAGGTAATAAAATGATGAAGAAACGTAGAAGTCTGACTTCTCAATGTAAAAATAAAAAGATTACTCAGTACAAGTGGTCTTTGGATAAATCCTTTGTATTCTTTATATATCTGTGCTTTCTTTGTAGTATAAAACCAAAACTAAATCTGAAACTGTTATTTGAGTTTAAAGGTCTTTTGGGTTTTTTGTTTGTTTGTTTATTTGTTCATTTGTTTTGGTTGTTTTTTGGCTATTTGTTTGATTGGTTGGTTTTTGTTTCTCTTTCCTTTCAGGAGTAGGTAGCATGATCCTGATGCAGGGGCCTGACACCAGGCTCACACTTGATATTTATACACAGCTTTTTTTTTTTTTTTTTTTAAATCTGTGTTTGTAATGGCTGGAACAGACATAGACATGTAGCAAAAGTCACTAGGTTGAGTTAATTCATTTCTAAGCTCAAAATTTTTCATATCACCTATTTTTTAAGTTTTAAATATCCCCTATAAAAGAATGTATCAAATGAGGAAAAAATATTTTTTTCAAGATTCATTATGTCAGCCTGGTGATTTGAACTTTCACCATGAGGTTGTTAATAAGTTGTTTTACAAATTCCTAGTTGCTACTTCTATACAATTTTCACTTGTCCTATATAATGCCACTTTTGATTGCTATATTAAAAGACTCAAACATCCCTTTTGCTAATTATAGTTAATTTAAATGAGCTATAGCTCCACGAGTCCTGACATGAAGCTTTAAAAAATTGTAGGTGAAATTCTGGTGAATATACACACAGGGGAGTGGTAAATTATTGCCAGATCATATCTAAAGTATGAACTTTCTTATCCTGGGGACATCAGTATTATAGCCACTGTTCCTTGGTTCTTAAAAAATCAAACAAAATAAGGAGCAAAATGTACTGGTAAATATGAACATCTTTTGTTTATTTCCCACACTGAAGCTTAGAACTAGAAAATAATGTTTCCAGGTTGCAACTAAAATAGTTTCATCCCTTAATAGCCTTGAGCATAGACTAACTTTCAATTTACCACTTCTTAGAAACAAAGAGACTGGAACATAAATGAAAATTACATGAAAAAAAATGAAAAGAAAATGTCAGAGGCTATCATGTCATAGAAACTTTAAACAAACAGGAAAATCAAAACAAAACTATAATACAAAATTGTTAAAATCACTAGAGCCATTGAAGAAACAATTAGGGTAAATGGTACCCTGAAGGGGAAGAGGGGCTCTACAAAGGAGAGCAAGATAAGCCTCACATATTCAGCTTTTTCTGATCCTTTCAACACTTCACTTATATTTAGATACAGGCTCTGGTGTCAGAACACGTATGAGGTCAATAAATTTTGCTCTCTACAGAGAAGCATATAAAACATAGAAAAAGAATACATAGGAAACATACATAGGAAGTTTACAATTGGCTTGGTGACTTGAGGTACATCACGGCCAGCATACAATGTGGGAAGACTGCTCTTCTGTAAGCTGTTGGTGCCATTTCTCTCCATTTTAAGTGAACTTTCTGTCACAATTTGTCTGCACCACATGCATGAAAATGATCAGCTCATGGAATTGCAATGCTGGGAAGAATTCAAAACCAACTGAATGCCAGAACTCTAGGGTAGGTTTTGTTGGTACAGGATGTCCGATTGTCCTGAGTGTATAGCACAGGATGTGGAGATGTTTAACTTGTGCTTTTAATGTATTAGAATTTCTACTTCTGTCTATTGGTTGGACAGAGGCTGGTGATCCCTGTGGTAGAATTAAGGAGAGGTTGGAAGAGGCTGAGGAGGAGGGCAAACCTAGAGGAAGACCATCAGTTTCAACTAACCTGGACCCCTAGGATATCTCAGAAACTGAGCCACCAACCAGGCAGCGTACACCAGCTGATAAGAGGCCCCCAACACATATACGGCAGAGGACTACCAGGTCTGAGTTCAGTCAGAGATGATACACCTAACCCTCAAGAGACTTGGGGTCGCAGGGTGTGGGGAGGTCTGGTGGGATGGGGTTGGGGGATGGGGACATCCTCTTGGAAATGGGGGTGGGGAGGGGAGGGGTGATATGGGTTGTGGAAACGTTGGAGGGTGGACTGGGACAGGGATAAAGTCTGGATTGTGGAAAAAGATTAAAATATAATAAAAAAAGAATTTCCACTTCTGATGTCCCATCACCATAGCACCTGCAGCAGCTCCCTCCAGGTTCAAGTACATCGTCAGAGTGGATGCTGCAGCTCTTTGTCATGTGGAATCTCTAAGTTCTATCCATCGAAGGTAAAGATCACTCCACAGTGGCATCTTTGCCAATCATTTGGTTATTTAATAAAAGTGAACAGAGTTCTATTTTAAAATCTATGAAATACACTTTTCTTACTAAATTTATATTTGAGATGCATCTAAGGCATCCAACATCCCTGGGCTTCCTTAGGTATTTTCTAAAACAAGGCAAAACCAACCAACCAACAAACCATCACAACAACAAAAACCTTACAGTTAGAAATGAAACCATGTTTAACCCTGGACACTCTAAACAGGATGTTCCAGTGAAACAAGCTCGTCAAATTCTTTGTAAAACATTTAGCTCATTTTATAACATTAAGTGCACTTAAGGGTAATCTGGCATACTCGATTCACAGAATCCATAAATACTGAGGTGATGAGCTAGGACAAATGACAAAAAGCTCTCTGTCCAAATTACAGAGTAGCCGATCAGGTAGGGAAAAAGTCAGAGGGATCAAGGATAAAATAGTCATCATATCTCTGGTCCCCAGGCATAGTGCAGAGGGTAGTAAGGAGACAGATAAGAACACAGGCTTATCACACACACCTAGCAATAGGAGCTGAATAAAAATGATGTAGATTAAGAAAATATTATCAATGTGCGTCTAAACAGATTTATGTTTTAATACTAGGCATGAGTTCTCAATGTGTCTTGTTTATATAGGGGGGGAAATTTATCTCCTAAGAACTTTATGGTCACGGAATGTAATATTCTTTTCTATTACTGAAAACATTATTTGCATACAGTATGTTGATTACATTTCCCCTCCTTCAACTTTTAGAAGATCCTTACCCAACCCTTCCTGTATGAACCCCTCCCCCACCGCACACTTTTCTGTCTCTCAAGCATCTAAAAAAATTAAAAAATAATAAAAAAAAAAGAATAAGGAAAAAAAAACAAAGCAAAGCCAGAAGAGGATAAAACAAACAAACAAACAGAAGATAAAACCAAAGAAAAAGCACACAAAACACACAAGGCAGAGACACGGGTCAAACAAACTGCAGTTGCTTTTATTCTGTTCCAACAACTCGGGCAAGTACTTTGAGATCTTTGAGTTTCAGTTTCTAAATTGGAAAACTAAAAAAAAAAAAAAATTGGATGATCAATATCCCTCTCGCCTACTTTGTCTTCTGTCCTAACTTCTTATCCCCCCTCCATTATTAGTATTCTTATTATGCCCAATGCCCCTTCACCTGTGTTCTACTACTCCTTAAAATCTTAACTCTGAATGGACCCTTTCTAATGTCTTGGCTTAAACAGCTACCCAAATTTAAGTAAATAATTTACAGTTTGAAACCATAGTCCACCTATAAGAGAAAATGTATGACAGGTAGCCTTCTGAGTCTGGGTTACCTTTATAGGAACTTACTATTTTATAAATATAAACCAGGGTATTTTATAAGCTACATATACCTATATCTACATCTACATCTATATCTATATATACTTGCAACTTTTGAACACACACAATTTGCATTATTACCCTTCATAGTGGGTGTAGGTAATTAATGCTGTTCCTTCTATATGCCACAGGATACTAAACAAAAATCTACATTCCAGATATAGGATACTTCAAGTTGGTAAGCATAAGCTCTCATAGATCCCAAAACAATACAGGCTATTATTGTTATTATTGTTACTCACCAGAACTTGACAGCAAAGCACTATTGTTTAAAATACCATACACTCGAATAGGATACTTTCCTGGTTTCTTTGTTTCAACCATACTCGTTAACTTTAATCATGGATTTCTATACAAGTGATTGGGGGGAAATTCCTAAATAGTTTTACCCATCTTTGTAAGCTCTAAAGTACAAGGATTAGCCTGGTTGGACATATCCATTGGTGTAATAGCAGTATTGCTGTTACTGGGTTTGTGAATACTTTCTGATTAGGTTTAAGGCCTGCTCAAAGTAAGGAACTCAGACCGGGTACTGTAAGAACCCATGGTTGGGAAAGTCATAGGCACTGTAGAGAATCTACTACTTCTGCTATATTTCTAAGTGAACATAGTAGTAAAGTATCTTCTAAGTACTTACCTTTATAAACTTAGATAAGTGTATCTATTAACTCTTATTGAAGAAGCTTCTTTTTGGACTCAAAGAAATTCAACAAAGAGATTCATAACTGATGAAGAATAAATTACTGTAGAAGGTTTAGCTCTAATGAGGGATCTATATCATCATATTCCCTTCTTCCAATGGTCAGGAAACTTCAAGAATGAGAGAGCAGCACATTATAAAAGCCAGATGTTTGAGAAGACGATAACAAAACAGTGTCCTCTGGCAATGACAAGGCCCCCGTGGTTACAGCTACACGCCTTATAAGTGACAAGTCAGTCAGAAATCCACACAGATGGGGAAGCTTTTCCATTGGCTTAGGAGGTATTTGTAGATGATTAATGGAATAGAAGAGGACATCAGTTTTGGTTTTTTTTCAGGGATGTAGACCTTAGTAGATTGCCCCTGCTCCAGTAGATGACCCTATACTTATCCATATATTGGCAGAAGTAATTGGACACAGTGGGTTAAAAGCAAATTTACATGGAGATGAGTGGGCGATGTGTTCGGGTGATCTGTAAAAAGTTAGAGTGAGGTAGTAGGATTGTAGGATTAGAATGTGATCAAAATATATTGCCTACAAATATGAACTCCTCAAAAAATAAATAAAAAATATATTGCAAAACAAAATAAAGTGACATTTCTTTAAATATTCTGTGATGATTCGAAATTAGCTGATTTTTTAAAAAACATTCTGGGGCCTTAGTTTGCTATTTAAATGGATGTTTCTGATAAATTTATAGATATGTTTCTTTGGGGTTATCTTACACACTTATCTTTTGGACGACAATAGCCTTAGCTGGATATAGACTACTAAAGTTTCATTTTGCTAGGAAGGAAAGCTTTATGAAATTTACAGACTCACAATTTATAGTTATATAGGAAATAATATTTCATCAGCAATCTTATAAAGCAGGAGAGTCAAGATCCTTGACAAATAATGTGGGAGGTTACATAGAAATAAAAGAGGATTTCAGCAAAAATTATATAGGTAAGTGTTATAAATGTATGTGAATGTCTAAACATATTGTCACCTCTCAATCAGCAACATACCTATTTACAACATACCTCTTACAATTTGGTATATAACTAACTTCACAAGAGTTTTCAACTGCACTGGAGAAAATGGCTTTTTATCTCAGCTTAATAATACTGTTTTTATGGAAACAGAGCAATAGGAAAAGCAAGCACTCTTGCATGTCAGATTATTGTTTTTTGCTTAGCTAAAACAGAAACTGTTTATTCGCTTCTCAAATTTCTGCCTAACAGAATTATCATAAATCTACCTCCCAAACCACTCACATAAGTACCATTTTCACAAAATCAATAGGACACCCATAAATATGTGACTATTACTAAAATAAATCACACAAGCATTTGATTTGCCATCTTCATATTAAAAATGATTTATTTGATGGTAAAACAAACTTTAGAGAACGTTCATGCTTGCTCTCCTTACCACTCAGGAAGGAATAAGACTCACTCTAATACCTTTGCTTGTCCTTTGCTGGTCCTTGGACTCTCAAGGAGGCGAGAAAGACCTAGTTTTCCTAGACTGCAACTCTCTGACTCATAGTTGCTTAAAATAGCATTTTTATCCACTACTTGTCCAGGTCACAGCAAAGACTGATAGAGATATACTAAAGAGAAGGAAATGCAAGCTAATTAAGATAAATGTACAGACAAACTAAATGAAAAATTTATGGAAGAGATAAAATGTGATTTAAGCAGGACCATCAAGGTCACAATCCCAGTGTGGTTATCATCAAACATATTTATACTGCTAAGATGAAGGAGAAAACATGAGATAACGGGAGTGATACATATTTTATAGGAAAAAAATGCACCATGGGAACACCCTTTTAGATGACCACCAACAAAGTCAGGGCATATCGTGAAACCCTTTCAGAAATAAAATCCTTAGCATCCAGGGAGAAACTAAATATGCCAAGAAAATTCACATGCAGGAAGAATAGAGTGGCTAATTCACTTAGATTATTAAGAACAATTACTGATAAAAATACTTGCTGCTGAAGACAATGAAATATTTCCACCATATTATAAAAGTTGCCTGGCTGCATTAATCTAATTTATGAGATTGATTAATCACTTGGCATTGTTTTATCAACATTGCCTAGATGTCCTAAAGCCTGAAGCTCCATGGGGTGTGCTTTACATTCTTCCTTTCCAAGTTGAATTTTTGATTCCATTAATCATAGGTTATTTATTGGGCTCCAAGTAGCTGTGCCCCACAAATAATATCTATATCTATATCTATATCTATATCTACCTATACTTTTATCTATATCTTTATAGATATATAGATATATAGATATATAGATATATAGATATATAGATATATAGATATATAGATATATAGATATATAGATATATAGATATATAGATGATATATAGATGATATATAGATGATATATAGATGATATATAGATGTTATATAGATGATATATAGATGATATATAGATGATATATAGAGATATAGAGATATAGAGATATAGAGATATAGAGATATAGAGATATATAGATAAATATATAGATATAGATATATAGATAAATATATAGATATAGATAGATATAGATATATACTGGCAGTCATTAACAACAAACCCAAACTCAATATGATTATTTTTCAAAAAATTTACCTCAGCAAATAATGACAGGTTTCCTAATCATCAACCTCCTTTGCACTTGTATTTGAATGATGGCTCTTGATCAAAACAAGTTGTACAATTCAATTTAATTAATCCATCATTTAAGGAGACATGGTTTGATAACTGCGCTTTGCAGTCTCTATCTAGTTTTTCTGTCTCATCCTTTCATATCCAGGTTTTCTATGCCATACCTGCTCAGAGGAAGCCAGGCTTCTCTCTCCTCATTTTTAACAATTCTTCAGGTATGCATTTGTGTTTTGTGCAGCCTGGTAGCCATTTGTTTTCCTCTTGTGGTATTCTGATGGACTGTCGGGTTTAATTTGGAATCCCAAACGGATTCATCCTATAGTACAATGCTAACTTTTTCTTAATATCCCAACACTTCTCAGATATGAAGATTAGTTGATTTAAAACTTTTCATCAAAATCTTGAGGGTAGCCAAATGGGTCTTGAGGGTCTTGCTAAGTCTGAAGACATGGGCTTCATCACCCAGAAGAAACAGAATTAACTACTGACTATTGTCCCTTACATCTACACCCATGCCATGGCTGAGCCCCATTCCCAAAGTAAATAAGCTAATTATATGTGGCAACTTTTAAAGAACATGTTTTTAAAAATTAAATTATTGGGTGAAAAGATGTTGTCAGTAATGTGATAATCATGTGTTCTACTTGAAGAAAGAGTTTTACTAACCTTTATATATTATTACCTCAAAGGGTCAAACACATGGATGTGAATGTCTGAAATTCCAATACTCATTCACTCATTGTGAAATGCTTACTGGGGAAAAAAAAAACTGCCTTCTGTGTTTTAGGTTGCTTCATTGATATTCTCCCATAGGATATAAGTCACTCAAATATGGATGCCATTAAAAAAAACAAACTGTCTTTCATTATTATGCACCAAATACTTGCTTCCTTATTATCTCCTAATATTTTTTCTAGATTAGAATATTGGCTTTATATTAGAAAACATCTATGAAATTTGTTTCCCTCGTCTTCAAACATAAGATACAATCTACCTTAAAGGTGGAATTCAAATGTCTTATTAATAATTATGGCAAAAATAAACATCATTTCTGAAGCTGTTACTTTTCCCTACAGCTAGCCATTTGCGAATCAGTAATTTATTGGACCTTGTCCAACTAGTTAACACCTAGTTGTGCTTGAAGTTAATAGCTGTTCAAATGAAGCCAGTAGAAAATACTTTACACCTATTTTCACATTGAAATTAGTGCCATGTCTGAGTTTATAGATATATTTTGAAATTTGAGGGTGGGGTGGATCTGTGGGGTCCATACACATGTATGTATAGGTATTTGCAAAGATGCATGAATATTCAGAGGCCAGAAGAGGATCTACGTATTTTTCTCTGTGACTATTTAACTTATTCTGTAAGGCAGAATCACTCATTGAAATTATGCATTATTCTAGTAAGGCTGGCCATGCAGAAAACTCTCAGGATCTACCTACTCCTACATCTTCTTGTAATAGTAGGATTATAGGCATGTTCAACTACACCTGGGTTGGTGCTTGGTACTGGGGATTTGAACTCTCAGGTCTTCAGAGTTGTACTTCAAATAATTTTACCCACTGAACTATTGCCTAGCTCAATGATGAATATTATTAATGTCTTTTTATAGTTCCACATATTATAAATCTGAAAAATATAGATTGCCTTTATTGTCTTTATTTGAATGTTAATTATATAGAAAACAGCTAGCCAAATCATCTGCTATCTAACTGAAGCTCACCATTAAACAACCATATGGGACTGATAGAAAAGATCTAACTTCATTAAAAGAATCATAACAGGCTCAGATATAAGACTTAGACATGATTAACCAAAAACTAAATACATTATCAATAACTGCTGGCATATAAAAAAGGCATATTTTAAAAATATTTTGGGTAATCTTAAAAGGTCATTTTTGTGTGTGTGTGGAAATAGCATCTATGCCACACAATGTTCAAATTTTCAATTTACATAACCTTGAAGTTTGGGTTATTTTTTGTTAGGATTTAATAAGATTATAATACAAATATTGGGGATTGTCATTTATTTGGAAGAGCGATTTTGTTTTATTGTTTAGTTTCTCCTTAAAAATCTGATTTTGAGATAGCATAGCCAATCTCTCAGAATGTCTAAAAAATATTCCTGATTTCTGAAAGACTTAGTTGGTCAGGTACAAAAACAACAGAACAGCACTTATAGAACACTGAATTTTTGTTTCATAACTGTTAAATTTTATTATAAACCAGGCTGGGAAAATAAAGAGTTAGATAATAATAACAAGGGGGGCAATTTTATAAAAGACAGTAATATAGTGTCCAAATGTTCATAATTTGCTAATTAAAATGAATATTTTTATATATCTTCATTTTTGTTTTAATTTTTTCCTCTTAAACTTGTTTATGGTAAAACGTGCCCTAGGAAAAAGCCTTAGATATCAGACCCATTTGAATTACTTGGGTCCTGGGTCCTACGTGGGTTGTGTCTTCTGTCAGAGGGGCCTACCCTCAGTATATAGGTGGCAACCAAGGGGCTATATCTATACCCTATGGTTTGGGAATCACTTGCACCAGCCTGACAAATCAGTCTAAAGAGGGTTTCTAATAACTGGTAGTATGCTGTTTTGCTAGTTTTCAGTTCTTCTGGGG
Source organism: Mus pahari (assembly GCF_900095145.1). Lineage (NCBI taxonomy): Eukaryota > Metazoa > Chordata > Mammalia > Rodentia > Muridae > Mus > Mus pahari. The sequence continues at coordinate 46,744,412 of NC_034591.1, forward strand.
AGCAGTCTGCCCAAGTGGATTGATTAATAAGGCAGCAAAACAATTAAACAGTCGACCTAGGTACAACACCTATAAACCATGACAATTGCCAGCATGTTGCCATAAGAGTTAAGGTGCAATAAGAGGCATTCACAAGTCAGTGCCAACAAACACTGGCCAAATTGGACTTAAAGCCCACTCAACAAGAAAAAAAAAAAAAATACGCTTTGTATTAGAACCCTAGGCAGTTCCCTGGGGCTAGTGATGTCATGAACCTAAGAGAAGAAATGACAACTGCCATTTTGCAAGACCAGCACAATTCCTTACTATATTTAATATTGAATCCTTATAATCACAGATAAGTGTAGTTTCCACCACTCATCAAAGAAACCTCTCTATACAGCAAATGAAAACCATCACATTAAACCACAACTGGACACTAATACAGAGATCAACAGATCATGAGGCGTGCAGCCCCATTGGACACTTCTATAGCACACCTTGTTCATGTGTGACCCAGAGGTCATTGTAGAAGAAGAGGTGAAAATATTGTAAGAAACAGTATACTGGGAAGTTTACTTTGAACTAGTGTCTTCATGCTTTCATGTCAAGTGACTTTACTCACTGAGTCGCCTATGGAAATGGCTTCACAAACAAAACTGGGTCAAATCCAATATCAATAAACATGATAGTGTGAAAAGCATAAATTTCCAGGTGCCTCACTCCTAAACAAGGAACTCAAGGCAGTAATGACTGCTTAGAGGAGAATTAGCCTCTCTTAGGGATAATGGTTGTCCAATGTAGAATGGACAGCTTGAAACCATTAATACACAAAAAACAAAACAATGGGAGTCAGCATGGTGTGTGTGTGTGTGTGTGTGTGTGTGTGTGTGTGTGTGTGTGTGCATAAGCACACATTATATGTGTGTGTGTATATGTTTGTATGTGGGCATAAGCACATATTATATGTGTGTGTGAATGTGTATATGTGTGAGAGAGTGACAGAGAGGGAGGGAAGGAGAGAGAGAGAGAGAGAGAGAGA
>NC_034591.1:46745535-46858682 GCF_900095145.1 Mus pahari
GAGAGAGAGAGAGAGAGAGAGAAGAGAATAAAGAAAAAAGAGGCTCCTAACTTGTGTTTGCGGGAGAGAAACATGGAAAGTGTTTGAGGTTTAAGGAGGGGATAAGGAGAGAAAAGGAAGAATGAAAGTGAAATAATTCTATTTCAATGTTACTAAATAAAAAAAAAATGAGCCCAGAAAACCCAGTTCTTTGAACTTTTAATTACAGCAATAAAAACTGAATGAGTAAATTTATTATTTTCATAAATAAAGTGATATAGACATTGAAAGAATAGGATAGCTCAGCTCAAACTTTTCTACTGCAGCAATGCATGATGAATTAATGATAGACTCATAACATTTATCTCTATGCATAATCCTTTCATCTTAAATCCAAATCTCCCCAGAAAGTACGTATCCAGCCCTGTCCACACCTTGAGCCATGATAAACAGCCTGCTTTACCAGGCAAGGCATGCTGAGATGATAGCTATCTTGTGGGTAGGAAGCAAGCCTCTTCCTCTCCCATATGCATTTAGCTTTTCACTTATCACAGATTTAATAAAAGTAAAGAATGCTATTAGGATTCCTTCCTGCACTCAGAAAACAATCATGAATGTACTCTATTGGGGGTTCCCTTACTAAGAGGTGAGTGTTGGCTCAACTTTTAACTCACTATTAGGTATACTATCATTGGAAGTGATGATTTGTAAATTGGGACAAGAAAAAAAAGTCATTTATTTTGGATATGTCTAAAGCTATTATGACCCCATGAAATTTGATTATAGTTAAAATAACTGAAGAGAGATACATGTGGTTAGTAGATAGCTATGATCTGTTATAAATAACAAGGGCACAGGCAAAATAATTAAAGCATTCAGTTGTAAAAGATGTAAGTTACTTCATTCACTGGACTGCTTACATCTATGATCATTTTTACGCTTTTGAATGAAAAATATGTGCTAGGTTAAAAATATATCCCAAATTAAGATTAAAGACAAGTGAATAATGTTTAATGCCCTGGACTATGTGACATACATCTAAAGAGATTTAAGGCAATGGTATAAAAGCCATACTTTCGCAACATATCTTATTCTGGATGGAAAAATAAAATGTGAAACAAGACCTGGGAATCTGTTTGATGTAATATTCTCAAAATCACAAGCCATGTATATTTATGATAAACTAAGGCAACTGGGAATATGAGATGATGCTGAAGGCAGATCTCCAGTGACCAGTTGTACCCCGTGGTGCACTGTTATCAGCCACCTTCTCTTCAAAGATTGGCACTGAGAATTGGATTTCATTTCAGTTTAGCTTCCATAAATAAAATAAAATAATATATTAAAACTGGTAAAATATTGCATGTGTATTTAAATTATGAAAAAGAATGCTGTGAAATCTGGGTATAATGTTGAACACAAATGAGGTAGGCAACAAGAACTTTGTCTTAGTTTAGATTAAGTGTCCGAATTAGCTTTTTTACTGTGATAAAACACTGACTAAAACCAACTTAGGGGTGGAAATGGTTTACTTCCTCTTAGAAGCTCCAGATCACAATCCATCACTGATGTCAGTCAAAGAAAGAACCCCATGCAGGGATTTGGAGTCAGGATAGTAAATAGTGATCATGGAGAAGTACTCCCTTATAGTGATCATGGAGGAGTACTCCCTTATAGTGATCATGNAGGAGTACTCCCTTATAGTGATCATGGAGGAGTACTCCCTTATAGTGATTATGGAGGAGTAATGCCTTATAGTGATCATGGAGGAGTACATCCTTATACTGATTATGGAGGAGTACTCCCTTATAGTGATCATGGAGGAGTACTCCCTTATAGTGATTATGGAGGAGTAATGCCTTATAGTGATCATGGAGGACTACTCACTTATAGTGATCATGGAGGAGTACTCCCTTATACTGATTATGGAGGAGTACTCCCTTATAGTGAGCATGGAGGAGTCCTCCCTTATAGTGATCATGGAGGAGTCCTCCCTTAGAGTGATTATGGAGGAGTACTCCCTTTCTGGTTGTCTCATGGTGGTTTGCTCATCCTGCTTTCTAATGCAATTCAGGGCCACTCCCCAGAGATGGTACTGTTGGGATCTCCTATATCAATAATTAATAGAGAAAATACCCATATACTTGCCTACAGGCTACTTTAAAGAGCCATTTTCTTAACTGAGATTCCCTCTTCCCAGATGAGCTTGTGCCAAGTTGGGAAAACAACAGCAATGATAGATACTCAGCCTCAAGGGGAATTTGTAATATCCAATTTGGCTAAGAGTCTATGTGCCCTAGAAATTAGCACTCTTACCTCATATTGTACTTAACATAGAAAAATAATTTTCACTGGGTTTAAGTCTGCATTGTCATGCAGTTATCAATAATAAGATCATGATTAGAAGCCAGGAACAGCATCTGGAACCCAGTAAACAAATAAGGAAAACTGTAGAACTGGATCCTGAGACTGGAAAGGGAGCTCGGTGATTAATAGTGCTTCACGTTCTTTCAAAGAACTCAGAGTTTGCAAGCATTGTCTCCAGGCTCACAATCCCCTACTGCTACATCTCCAGGGAACTAGTATGCTTTTCTGGCCCCCACTGACACTGTACTTGTGTGCACACACATATCCACACTTCTCTATACACACACAAATGCACACTCATCGTGGAACATATTCATATAGATGCACATACATACATACATACATTTAAAAAAAATAATTAAAGAGAGAGACGTTCCTAGTACTTGTTATTTAAATCAGTGTAGTCTTCAAAAGAAATGCTAATTATATTTAATGAATTTTTATATTTAAAGCTATTTGTATTTAATTAAATATCAAATTCAATTACTTATGATTTTGTTTGAATATATCATAATAAAACATGGCTACATATTTTTACAAGTGGATCTTTTATGATAAGTGGGGCATGTAAATACAAAATAAATTTGACATAAGCAAGGCATTTATAAGCAAGACCGGTTATAAAATAGTACTCCAGAGCTTCAAAGTTATCTGCTGTGTGTGTTGCTCTCTCTTAACTGTCATTTTGCAGCCTTTTAAAAGCAGTTCTCTCCCCAAAGCATCATTAATTCTGACCATTACTCTTAGATTTGCTTTTGTCTTTGTTTTGTCTTAGAAATTATTTTTTACATTATCAACAATATTATCGAAGACAATATATGAAGTAGAATATATTAAATTTAACTTTCTGATCATTTTACTAAGTCTTTGGCCAATACTGTTTTATTTTAACAATTAGTGTGAAACATTTATAAGCAAAGACTAACAAGGAGTTATAAAAAACATCACAGAGAGGTCTTGTGAATCTTTCACCCAATTATACCAAATGAGATACCTTATGTTAGCCTACAGCACTTTAAGTTCAGAAGATTGGTTAGGATAATACATTACTCGGACTGTAGACCTTGCTTGGGACTCATACTTTTATTCTCTCACTGATAACTGTTTGACTAACTGTTCCTATGACAGTTGTCACATGCATAGATTCATAAACTCCTCCTACAGAAAATGCAGGACTGGCCCACTTCTCCAGCCAGCCTCCCTAATGCTTGTATATTCATGCCTGACCTTTTCTTTCATAAACTCTCATAATCACTATTCTCCACATTTATACACTTTATGGTTGTAAGATAAATAGCATCATACAGTGAACTAGCTCTGAGACCAGTTTTTTTTCTCTAAGTTCAATATCCTCAAATGATGTATCAAAATTTGTTTCTCTTAATCACCCGGTAGTATTGTGTTTTCTGTATGTATTGCTATATGGATAAACTAATCTTGCAGGAGGATACTTGAGTCATTCCTATTTGAGGTATAACAAATAAAGCTGATATAAATATTCATGTGCAGACTTACATATAAACATGTGCTCATTTCTTCAGGATAATTGTCCAGGCTCCTAAGTGTTGAGTTACATGAAAAGTATAGAAAAAAACTAGGAAAAAATTACAGGGTAAATTCTCCAGTTGCCATACTGTGTACATATTAACTAAATGTGTATGAGAAATCCAGTTACTCTACAATATATGTAATTTTAACCTTTATTTTAACCAGGTGTATTAATTTACTTTTTATTGCTCTAATAAAGTACCATGATGAAAGAAACACATAGAAGGAATAGTTTGTTTGAACCTACACATTTCATAAGACAAGACCATAATAGCCAGAAGCCATGACGGCCATAGGGCAGAGAGTTCAGGAGCTAAGAATTAGCTTCTTCAAACACAAAGCAGAAGGAAAGAGAACTGTAAGAGGGATGAGGCTATCAACTCTCCAAGCCACCTCCTAATGATGTAGACCCTCAAGTGTGGCTGCACTACTTCCCCAATGAGTGACACCAAATGAAGACCAAGTATTCAAATACTCAAGTCTATGAAGTTTGAATGGTTCTCATTCAAACCAACACATTGGCTGTGTAGCAGTGCAGATTTAATTTGCATCTTATAATAACTAATGTTGAACACCCCTTCTTAAGTTTATCACCTGCATATATCTCTGAGTATTTTGATCATTTTGTTTTCCTTTTAGACGATGTATTTTATTACAGACAAAACAGTAAACTAGCCTCTAAGTGCCAGTGCTTTTGTCCACAAACAAAATACCTTAGTACCTTCTCCCTACAAAGAAATTGAGTAAAGGCAAACTCCAAACCCCTCAAAGTGGGGAGAATTAATACTTGTGAACTCAGTCTCAAGCAAAACATGTATACCACTCAGCCTAAGACTTAGAGTTTCTACTATGTATCTCTCAGCTATTGGGTATTGATGGATGGACTCATGTAAAGGGGATACTACTGAGCTCACCAGGCTCAAACAGATAGTTGCAAACCCAGGATCCTACCAACAGCTCTGCATCAACTCAGTGGATCACAAAACAAAATGAATAATCATGGTGCATGAGAGAAACTTGTGAGAACTAAGAGAACAAATTGAACTGCAAGATGGTAGGGGTTGAGAGTGGTGGTGACTATACTCTAAATATGATCCCAATGTAGGATATTTGTAAATATTTTCTCTGAGTTGAATGGCTTGTCTCTTTATTTACTTAACCTGGACTTTCCCAGAATGTATTTAATTCCGATAGATGTCACACTACTAGTCTTTCATTAGTTAAAAAAAAAAAAAATGATAATACTTGATGAAGGAGCGTAAGGGAAGATTTATTTTGGCTAATGTTTTTAGAATGTTTAGTCAACCATGGTAGAAAAGGCATAACCAAGCAAGCATCTTACATCAGGGAAGACCAGAAAAAGAAGAAAGGAACACAGAAAGGTGAGGAGAAACACAGAAACAAGGACATGTCCCCAGACATCTACTTCATCCAATGGCCTAATCTCCTACTTCTTAAATATCTCTCAATAATATATACTATGAATCCATCAAGGTTTTCATTGGTGTATTAAACCAGAGCCCCATGACTTAAATTTTTTATGAAAATTTCCTTCCAGACACAAACATTTACTAGAAATTTATTATCAATCCAATTGACAAGTAAGACTAAGCTATTATAGAAGACAATAATTATTTTCTCTTATATATTGGACATCAAAATCCATTCGAATTCTTCCAAGTTATAGAATTTAAATCTTTCTAATACTGGAAAATATCCTATTGTGCCTATGTGCCATATTTTATGATGAGTGAATTAACAGCTCCATTACTTGGCTATCTTAAATAATACAGTTATGAACACATGAGTTCAGATGTCTCTTCGACATGCCTATTTTAGGGAAATGAGGTCTTTGTTACAAGGAAACCCATGTTCAACTAAATACTGGAAGTCTCTTGTGCAACAAAAGAATAATGAATATTCGGGAACAATTAGAAATCTTCCCCCAGTTAATCTTAAAAACAAAGCCAAAACCATGAATCAGCAGTTTGGCAGGGTTTTTTTTTTTTTTTTTTTTTTTTTTTTTTTTTTTTTTTTTTTAATTTTTATTATTATTTTCTCCATCAAGATCTGGCAGAGAAAAGGCATAGCTAAATATCTCTGAGGGCAGAAGTTCTCCAAGTCTTTCTCCCTGCCTCAATCTTTAAGCTATAATATTGAGTGCCGTTCCTTTGCCTTTTTATTCCTTCATAATTAGATGCTAACTGCAGTAGCACAGGCTCGAGCTTGGTAAACCACCCTTGAATTGTTTTTGTTGGCTCAGCTTCACATATAGTTTATGATCTCTGACTCACCCCAAGTAAATTCTGAGTGATAAAAAAGCTACTGATTCACATATTCATGATAAAAGTTTGTTTATCCCCAGCAATGAGCATTACCATGGAGAAATGAGTGATGGACTTATAAAATGGAATTGAATTGAATTTCTGTAGAAAAGACATATTTATACCAAGAAACCTCTGGCCAAAGTTTCTGGGGCATTTGGGGGAGCAGAACTGGCTGTATCTCATCTTGAATGGTGGTAGCTGGTATCATTTGGTATTCTAAATGGTGCCCAAGGGATCCTTGACATTTTTTACTTAGATGAAGAACTAAATATCATTAGAAAATGTGCCCCCATATGATCATATCCTGAGCCCTTTCTGGTTCCAGGGGAGGATCAGGCTGGTCTGCATCCAGTAGACTTGGCATTGCTTGCAGCTGGAAGGGGAGCTTGGCTGGATCAGGCAGTGAATGTCATCAAAAGATGAATCAGACTGCCTGTGAACCGCTAGGGGAGAAACTGACATTCCTGTTACTTTATTTTCCTTTTAAAACTGTTAAATCTTATAAATGTTTACTAGGCTTCCTCGTGACAGACAAATAGAGAGGAAAACCAACACTCAGATCTCTCAAAGCTGCCTCGGAAGATGATTATACCCCTTTTTAGCATTACAGATATAATATTTAAGATTGCAAATAATTTTAAAACAGGAGAAAACTGAGAAGTTTGATCAGCCAGTGATAACCATATCATTTCAGCTTCAAAACCCTGGCTTATATGAATATGTCAAACATGCTATATACTCACGGGCATTACATATTCAATTTGATCATTAATGGCAGGTACATTTTGACACATTTATCAGTGAGTTTTGACACATATACAAGGGGAATACTCAGCAATCATTTTTGACTTACACATCACTGTTTGGAGTGTATTGGGAAAAAGAGGCAATGAAAGCTGTTGCTTGTAGGGCAGGAAAAACTTGAGATTGAGCTTTTGGGTCAAATGGACTAGTTCTAATTCTGTCAATAGTAATAGACAGTACCTTCAGGTAAAATAATTAATCTCTGCCTTCATTTATCACACGTAAATTAGGTCATTGTTAAAAAGCTACACATAATAGAGGTGTAAATCCATACAAATTATGATTTTTTGAATTTTTCATTCAGATAAAGTAATAAAGTATTTCATAAATATTTATTTTTTACTTACTCATTCAATGAGTACTTAATATTTAAGTGTCTATTTTATTCTACTAGTGGGTCAGAGTTTAGTAACTTATGACACACATGACAATATTTTCTCTTGAGAGGAATATTTGCATTATATATTAGGATTTAAGGATACCTTCAACTATTTTGCCTGTCTCCAAATAAATAAGTAAATTATCTAATGCTCAATGTCTGATGTCTGGAATTCACTCATAATGTTCTAGGATCCAAACCTTGGTCAGCTCCACTTCTCCAGATTTGTTCTCTTCAGTGCAATGGTCTCTAGTAGGCCTGGGTTAGCCTGACCCCACCCCTGCCAATGGCCTTGATGTTTATTCCACAGTCCAAGAATCTCCAATATTCTTTCTTTGCCACAGCTACTAAGGCTGCACTTTCAAAATAGCCTCTTCTGGACTCTTCAAGGACTCTGACCCTGACTCATGGTGACTAGCCTTAGATTCTCTCCCTGATACCTTCAATCCTGAGGCCTTCACTGCAACTTAGACTGTACACCCTCAGCATTGTCCATCCTGGCGTCCTGTTCTGCCATGCCTCATCTGCTCTTCAAAAACTCTTCCTTCCTTCCAAACCAATACGATGCGGAAAACTCTTACACATCAGGAGGTGTGGCTGTGAGTTTGAGCTCCGTTCCCCTTCGATGAGAGCTTCATGCAATAACCCTAAGGAAATACTTCCCAGAAGATTTCCTCTCTATGATGCAGGTCCCTTTGTAACTACAGTTGATTTCTCAGCCTGGACAAATCAGTATCCATTATCTCAGTAAAGCAAAGGTTGCATTTTAGCTGCGTTGTTCACTTGTTAAGCACAACTAATACTCCAGGCCCATTTAATTAGAAACCATATATTCCCAATTTAAATATATCACAAAATATCCCTTGAAACTTCACAATACATGCCTTCCTCATATTCATTTTCTTGACATTCTTGTCTTCCTATCTCCCAAAAAGCAGCTTACTAAGCTTTGAGCATTCAATGACTTTTCCAGTCCAATGTTCCAAACACTTCTATAATCCTCCCCAAGACAAACATAAAATAAAATACAAAATGCATGGTCAGGTTCACCACAGCAACATCTGCATCATCTCTGATATCAACTTCTGTTTTAGCTTACTTCTCTATTGGGCTAACAAGCATTGATAAAAACAAACTTGAAGGAAGAAATTGTTTATTTGGCTTATAACTTATCAAAGAAAGGTAAGACAGCAATAGGGAGGGAGGACCTGAAGCAGAGCCACAAAACAGGGAAGAAGGAGGGCAGGAGTAGAGGACAGGAGGAACTCAGTATGCTCTCTTTGGCTTGCTCAGTATGTTTTCCTTTAGAGTTCAGGATCGCCTTGTTGGAGATCCTTGTGGGCCTTTCCACATTAATCATTCATTAATTAAACAGGCTTGTTTGAAGGCCAACTTGATGTGGACATTTTTACAGATGAGATTCCAAAATTAACCAGCATGGGCTGCATAAAATGTCATTTTAATTTTTATTTTGAGACAATTGTGCAAGCTACCTTCAAACGAGGTAATCCTTCCTTAGCCACTAGAGTAGACAGTTTTGTTTATATAGAGTAAATACTGACAAAGTATTATCATTACTGATATAATCTATCTATCTATCTATCTATCTATCTATCTATCTATCTATCTATCTATCTATCTATCTGTCTGTCTGTCTGTCTGTCTATCTGTCTATCTATCTATCTATCTATCTATCTATCTATCTATCTATCTATCTATGAAGATGAATGGGGAATCAGTCAGTCAAAGTCTACAATTAAATAGTCATTCTAATTTTCCAAATAGTGTCCTTGAAATAAGATAATTTATCCTTAAATCTTCAACTGTCTGCTATTTATTTATATTATAATGAATAAATGGACACATAGGTGGGTTGTGGAGACAAAATTGCTTTCAGTCTTCCCTACTCTGTTGGAAATAAGGAACCCACTTTGGAACCTGGTCTGATCGCTACATTTTAATACAAAGTGAACTCAGCACAGCAACATTTTCTTCTAAGTTTTCAGACCTGTTAACATCTCTTGGGTGAACCAGAGGACTTTGAGTAGAAGACTATGACCATCTTTTCTCATTATCTCCTGGTTGTCATTGTCTCCTTCAACCCCATGCCCAGGAAGCCCTTCTGAGAGTTCATCTTAAGTGAGACATCAAACCTTGTCTGTATTTTCTTCTCCATGCAGCTCTTTCTTTTCGACATCATGCACTCAATATTTAATGAACCTGCTGTTAGGAGTGGAGGACAGACTCTCCACCTTGAGTCTCTCAGATTTAGGTGGGTATGTTATAAATGTGCAGCACTTGAAAACTGAGGCAGAGATGGCTTTAGAAAATCTTTTGTCCAGTTGAAATCAAAGGGTTACAGCATTATTTTTAAAAGTGCACTGGCAAACTCAACTAATATTAAGAGAAATGCATGGTCAGTTTTACTAGAATTTCTTTTGACCTTGCTGGTGTGTGTGTTTAGGGGTTTTCATTCTTTCTCCTTTGGCATTCTGCCATTTTCAAGAAACAGTTCATTTTCTTAAATGAAGAAAGAGATTCAGAGAGGCAGTTATTCCAACAATCTCCAGAACACAATTTCAACTCTGGGTCTAAAATATTTGGCACTTTCAGGCAATAATTTATAATCCTCCATCAGACCCTGCCATTTGAAGTAATCACAGTTTTGTTATTTTATCTCAAAAAAATGTGTTCTCTGGGACTGCCATTCAGAGAAAAATATACCAAAATACAGATAAAAACCAATCATTCTGTCATCCTCTGTTCTGCATCTTAGTGGAGATGATGGTGACAGATGAAAATTCTTTAAAAGACGGATTGCTTCTGTCTATCAGGCCAAACGCAACTTGTTTTGTATTGTCAGATAACAATACTGACTGGAACCATGAAAGCACACATGGACAGGAGCATCAGTGGAAAAGTCCATCACTCAGTTTCTACCAATAATAAATAAATGGAGAAAAAAATACACATTCATTACATGGTTGAAAGAATCAAAGCCCATAACATTTAGAAATGCAATTTCCAGACATCCAGTGAGCATTTTCAGAAGCTGTAGCAGAATTTCAATAGGGTATTTGTTCATCCTCAAAGCCTCGCTGTTGTTGCTTATTTTCATTTCCATGGTTCTGTATGGGACATTCCCTTTACTGATGCAGTTAGGGGTAAATGTTGACAAAGTTAGGTCGGGACCTAATACAATAATTGGCAATGGAATATATTAGAGAAACACAGGATTGATCATGTTTGACTATTGGTCAGCTAATGCCATTATTATTAGGTCAAGATTCCCAAAATTTACTGTCTTGTTAACAAGATATCATGAAATGTCCTTGCATAATGAATGTTAAATGTAGGGTAACAAGACCATGGGAAGTGACAGTTTAAGTTTTAAAGACTGTACTCTGGATATAATTGTATAAATTGAAATATAATGTTAATGGTTTGACTGGGCTGTGTACATTTAGGTTGTTATGAGCAAGACAACCTAAATGAAGGCATCACTTTTGGTAAATTGGTCTAACGTTCTTTAAAACGAGCTATTGAGTGACACTCAGCTTAACTTTAAATGAATTTATTTTATCTGTTGACTGCATCATTGTCCTCAGAATTCAAATAATAACCTAATTCTGAGGATATATATATATATATATATATATATATATATATATATATATATATAATTTATTTTTAATTGTTGTTTTATAGCAGAGAAGAAAAGAATTAAACAACAATTGTATATTTTACAAAAATCAAAATGTTCAAGGGGCTAGGCTTTTCTTTTGGACTCTTCTTTCTGCAAATGTGTTGCTATTGAACATTCCCCAAAGTCTACCTGAGCTATCAACATAATTTTGTTAATTCATGAAACACATATTGAATCATAAATTCCTAATGTCACGGTATTTGAAGATATGGCTTTTGTATGTATATAGGTTTAGAGGCAGTTATGAATATAGAACCATAATGTTAGAATTAGTACCTTTATAAGGAAAAAGTGAGTGCTTGTTTTCGTACTTTCTGAACTATGTGAACCCATTTCATGAGGACCCAAAGTAATATGTTGACATTGGAAGTTCTGGTCTCCAGAACTGTGGAAAATAATAACAGTTATTATTTAAATTCATTGTTTATGCTATTTCATTATAGCACCAGGTTAGACTAAAGCACCCTTTCACTAATGTAAAAGTTGGTAACTTCATGATAAATATTAAAATTCCAGTGATTATTGTTCACTACATTTTTTTTTCAGGAGATATCAAATGAGGAGTAGCTGTTCAGCCCCTTAACACACCTTTTGACTAGTCTGTGATTTCTTGTCTTGTTCTTGACAAAAACTATGTCTAACAAGATAATCGTAACTCTACCTATCACAAACTTTGTGTGCTATTTGTTTTTCAGGTATAAATGTTAAAAATGACATATGTATTTCTTCAAGTTAGATATAAAAGGATTCATCAGAGATGTTTTCAGTCATTTTAATGATGGAAGTAAAACAAAACATTTGGATAAGTTTGTTCTTTTTTTTTTTTTTTGTCTTAAAATAGGAGCAATTTAATTTACTAAGAAATGATTTTTAAGTTCCTAGGAATATATATATATATATATATATATATATATATATATATATATATATATGGTGGTGTTGAGAAGTTGTGAGAAAACTAGAACTATATTTTAAGCCAGACACAGAGCCCAGAAGAGCCTTTGAATTCAGATAAGAGCTTAATTTCAGATAGCAAGTACTCATCCGACAAGAAGGTTATTAACGCAGTTTTCTTTTTACAATTTTGTTGGATAATTTATTTACTTATATTTCAAGTGTTATTGCCTTTCCCGATTTCACTCCAGTAACCCCCATCCCATCACCTGCCTCCCCCCCCCACTTCTATGAGGGTGTGCCCCTACCCACCCATCCCACTCCTGCTTGCCCGCCCTCAAATTCTCCTACACTGGGGCATTGAGCCTTCACAGGAGAAGGGCCTCTTCTCCCATTGATGCCCAACAAGGCCATCATCTGATGCTACATAGGCAGCTAGAACCATGAGTCCCTCCATATGTACTCTTTAGTTTCTGGGGGCTCTCGACCATTGATATTGTTGTTCTTCCTATGGGGTTGCAAACCCCTTCAGCTCCTTCAGTCCTTTCTCCAACTCCTCCATTGGGGACTCCATGATCAGTTCAATGATTGGCTGCGAACATTGGCCTATGTATATGTCAGGCTCTGGCGGAGCCTCTCAGGAGAGAGCTATATCAGACTCCTGTCAGCAAGCTCTTCTTGGCATCCACAATAGTGTCTGTGTCTGGTGACTGTATATGGGATGGATCCCCAGGTGGGGCAGTCTCTGGATGGCCTTTCCTTCAGTCTCTGCACCACACATTGTCTCCATATTTGCTCTTGTGAGTATTAATGCTGATTTTTGATAATGGAAAACATATTATCATTTACTTACAATTTATATAGTTCAATTTTAATGCTGACTCTTAAAAATATAACCATAAAGAATAGTACAGAAAATATATTTAACCTATTGGAAAAAAAACAATAAAAACTTGGTTAACATCTTCCTTGCATCAATCGTGATTTACAACTGTTAGAGTATCATTAAAGGCCTTTAAATTCTAATCTGGGTGGAGACCTAACATTCCGGTTGATCCAGATAAGTCAGATGGCCAAGGAACTACATCCAGGAAGACAGGCTCATTTCAAACAATGTTAAGAGATGAACAGAATAATTTTTCTGTAATGAGACACAATGATTTTCCTTCCCAGTATTCCTGCTTAATCCCATCCTAGGAGGCACCTTGTTGTTCAGCAGAAATTGTCCAAATTTCTGAAGTCTAAATCAGAAGAGCACAAATTTTCTTTTTGCTTCTTTTTATTCAAAACTATTATTTGTTAATTTTTTGAGAATTCCATGCCATTTATTTTCATATTATCAGCTCTTATTTCCTCCTCTTAATTTTCCAAGATCTACTCACTGTGTGTCCTTTTTAAATTAACTCATCATTTGTGCTATCCATATATATATTTAACGGGCAGGACCATCTATTGGGTCCTGATTATAAACCAGGAACCACACTTTAAAGAAAACTGAGTGTTCCTTCTGCAGAAAGCATCAACTCTTCATAGCTCCACAGTTATGGATGGATACTAATGAACTCTTCCCCTTCCATACTACAATGGTGGTCACGTGTGGGTCTTGTGCAGGCAGTGACACTTACTGGGAGCTCTGGAGTACAATAGTTGCACCTGTGCAGAAAACACTGAAGTTTACCACTCAATACCTGGTGGTTTTTCTTTTAAATTCTATGAAACTGTTCTTGAACTTCCACTTAAATCCATTCTTAAATTCTTTTATTGATGGTACTACAAATCCCCCAAACAGACCCGGTTCCCTAGAATTATAACTTGATGCTATTGTTTAGGAATGTGAACTGATTGGCTGTTCTCTGGAAGGATCCTCCAAGATTGTCTGCTTTAGCTGCCACCCAAGGAAAAAAACATTTTGCTTTAAAATATGCTGATGAAAAGGCCAGTACCTGGAACTCTCTGATGAATAATTTTGTTGTCATTTTTCCTCTGGTTATTGTAAGATCTCATTATAATTATAACCTACTTTAAAAGGCCTTTATTCAGACATGATTATCCCACCTAGGAATTAGTATAATTTGGAGAAATCTTGCTATGGAAGTGTCACCACTTACGTGGTTTTAGATTTAGAGTTAGACTATAAATTATACAAGTCATCATTGGTGTGCTTTATCTATTAATTAAAACCTATAGTGATCTGACTTTTATAAAAGATGAAGGCATTTCAATTTTACCTTGTCTATTCCCTTCATGCTGTGAAGAGTAAACCATGTCCTATGCGATGTAACAAGCAACAAATTTAACATAGAAAATGTTCTTTACAAGACATAACTTTCAGTTAATGAGACATCCTTTATTTATGACTTGAAAACTCAGTTTTATAGTAATCTTACAACTGTCTTCCATGGTCATTTATCTTTGCTCAAAACCTGAATAGTGACAACAAAAAAGTGTCCCTTAATCGTCTCAGATGCAGAGTTGTTCAAAATTAAGCTCAAGCTATGATACTACTTAACATTCCCAAAGCATTCCAGAGAGGTGTCTAAGAGAGACACCTGTAAACTGGACTAGGTGACAGAGCTCAGACACTGTTTTAAGCCATATCAACAAAGGGAAACAAAACAAAGACAAAAACCCACCAACATCAAAAATTAAATAAAAACACAGAACTCATACCTATCAGGAGTTAACGTATAGATTTACTAAATAATTTCACCTGCATTTTGTCCATAAACTTGGCCCCATTCTCTTTTCACTGCTCTTTAAGAAAGTGGAGAAAATAATTTATCTATACTTACACCACAGAAAAATATAAAAGCCAAAAATAATTGTTAAACCTCAGTCTTTACACTGGATACCAATTAGTCAGCCTTGAAAACGAACGTGCATCACGCAGACTAAACAGGTTGCATATGTGTGGGACAGTGGAAGGCAGCCTGGTTTCCGGTTGAACTAGGTTTAAAACCCCGAAGACCCCCACAGATAACTCTGCAAGTGACTGCTCCTGACAAGAGGTCTCAGTTCTCCATTCCATAGGTCTGTGGCCATCAGTCACATAAGGGCAACTCTCCAAGCCCCTCCACAGGTAGATCAACATGTAGCCTCGAGGTATATCTCTATTTTAATGAGGCACCTAAAGGTTTGAAGGGCTTAACCAATTAAGCTCTCATTCCCAGACACTCCTCCCTGCAAAAGGTATTTAACCTCAGGCCTGCCCTGAGAAAGTGGGGTATAGTTTTCTCACTGCCACTCTCCACCATGACAATACATGCCTTAAAACCATGTACTGTCTCTTTCATCGGGCATGATGAGCAATGGAGCCTGTAGACTAGTCTCCCACAGAAAAACTCTCTGTACTCCCACCCCTGGACTCCACCAAGCAAAGCTGCCCGCAAAAAAACAAGCCCCACAGAATGCAGCTGGAGCTCACTCCCTGCTTTCCCTTCGCCCCAGGCTAGATCCTGATGTCCTCAACCTCTGTGCAGGTGCAGGACCCCTGAGCCAACTCTGGCAGGTCCACGGAGACTTCAGACTGAGGTCATCATCCCCCGAGTGGGGTCTCACAGCTTCTCTTAGCCCGACATCCACCCAGGGGTCTGTGTAGTCAAAACTTCCATATCCTGCATTTCCAGTGGCCCGAGGGCCATGATTAAACCCACATTTATGTACTTAGAAATATATATGCTTGTGTGTTTATACATGTGTGTGTGCGTGTGTATACATATATATGTGTATGTGTAAGAACAACTAATGAATAAGGGGGTCATAAAGTTGAAAGAGAACAAGAAGGGATATATGGGATTGTTGGAGGATGAAAAAAAATGGGAAAGTGATTTTAGTTACATTATAATTTCCAAAAATAATAGAGTAAGTTTTAAAATGCAGCTGTTATATTATAAGCACTGTCTTGCATAAAAGTAAGAAGTGTGTGCTATGGCACCCTGGTCCATTACTCTACACTGAGTTCTGGTTCTTCTGACCATGGAAAGTAAGTTAGAAACTATTCTAATGTTTGACATCTATCAGGCAAAGTTTTCTTGGGGACCAAGCAAATTGGTACAGCGATGAGAAAAGAGACCCTACCTTAAATACAATATGGTTGGTGCACATATGAATTCAACACTGCTCAGTTATATATTTGTTTATGAGTTTACCAATATGGGCCTGGATTGAGCATACAGATACAGCCTGGAGAGTAGCAATAAGAATATAGAAGGTGAGAAGTTAGAACCATTTCTTCTCTTCTCTCTAGCACAGAACTAGGAAGCATAGTTTAGCAGCTGGTGATTGAGAGTTATTATAAAGCTGTATCTCTAACATACACTGGCCTGGGATGAAGGATGTTATTTTCTTCAAACTGAACTTCAGTTCATAAACACTTGTCCATGAACCTAGTGTCCTGTTGGTTCTCTAGCATATGACTTGGTGACAATAACATTGTTCTTGCCACTTCCTTGTTACCCTCTCCTGAAGACCTCCAGTTAATGTGATAATGACCATCATTTATACTGCCAAATACAAAATCCAGTGCCATGTGTGGCTTTGGAACACTTTAACTGGCTCAAATAATTAAAAACATTTTTAATTTCCATATATTTAATAATTCAAAAAACTAAACAATCACCTCTGTCTATTTGAGGTAAATAGCATTTGTTTGTCAAATATCATAAGTATGCTATTTAAGACATTTTATTGGGCCACACAGAGAACTTTCTTTTTCATGGTGACAGGAAGGAATGAGGTCCATGAATATGCACATAAATGACACCACCTTTTGAGGGAGATCATCTCATATCCCTAGATCTTCCTACAAAGGCTCTACCTATAACAGGTAAGTCCCTCCCATCCAGATCCACTGTCTGTTACTCAGTGATAATATGAACATTCAAACTCAAAGAAGTAACCAATGGATAAGCATCAAAAAGTAAATGCCAGCAGTGTAGCTATTTAGTGACATCCACAGAGCCCTAAGGGAGAGGCAGCAACTCCCACCTCATGATTAAAATTGAGAAGTGTTGTAGACTAGCTCTCTGTTTGATTGTATGCTCTGTATTCTCCTCTATTCTAAAAAGAAAAATAAGAGACTTAGAAACCATTGAATGATGAGCTCATGGTATGTATGTCTCACTATAAAAGGAACCATTCGTTAGGTGTAAGAGAAATGTTACGGTATACAGTAATTTTCCATAAAACATTATTTCTGTGATCAGTTCATCTCAGGGTCTTAGTGTTTTTATCCACAATCCTTTGTCAGGCCAACATTCCAGCAGTTAATATCTAAAATTGAAAGAAACAAGAGAGAGAGAGAGCACGCGCGAGAGAGAAGCAGATTAATGGAGGGGAGGGGAGAAGAGGGGAGAGGGGGGATGAGAGAAGAGAGGATGGAAGAGGAGAATAGGAGGGAAGGGGCAGGGAGAGGCAAGGCAAAGACATGGGATACACTTTGGAAAAGCAAAGAGATGTATTTTTATTTTTTACTTTATTTTATTTTAATTTTTATTAGTCATTTTATTCATTTGCATTTCCCAATTACCCCTCTATAACCTCCCTATCCCATCTCCCTTCTCCCCCCTTCCCTTTGACTCTATGATGGTGCTACTCCACCCACTCACACCCTCTTACCTCACTGTCCTAGCATTCTCCTATGATGGACAACCTCCACAGGATCAAGGGCCTCCCCTCCCATTGATGTCAAATCAGACTATCCCCTGCTACATATGTATCTGGACACATGGATCCTTCCATGTATCCTCCCTCTCTGGTTGGTGGTTTAGTCTCAGTGAGCTCTAGGTTGTCCAGGTTGTTGATATTGTTCTTCCTATGGGGTTGCAATCCCTGGCAGCTCCTTCAGTCCTTCTCCTAGCTCGTCCATTGCAGTCCTGGGCTCAGTCCAATGGTTAGCTGTTAGTATCTGCATCTGTATTAGTCAGGTGATGATAGAACCCCTCGGGGAACAACCATATCAGGCTCCAGGCAGCAAGAGTTTCTTGGCATCAGCAATAGTGTCTGAGTTTGGTGTCTGCGGATGGTACTGTTCCCTAGGAGGGGCAGTCTCTAAATGACCACTGAATGACCTTTCCTTCAGTCTCCGTTTTGTCTTTGTCTTTCCTTTGGACAGGAACATTTCTGGGTTAAAAATTGTGAGATGGGTGGATGACACCATCTGGAGGTGGTCTCTACAGGTTCTATCTTCCCTTTGTTGTACATTTCAGCTAAAGTCATCTCTGGGTCCTGGGAGCCTCGTGCTTTCCTGGCACCTGGGACTTTATAATGGCTATCCCCAATTCCCCTCCCCCCCCCACTGCTACATATTTTTATTCAATTTTCTGACTCTCAGTACTTCTCTCCTATCCCTTCCAATACCTGATCCTGCACCCTTTTGTCCCTCCTCTTCCCCTCTCATTCACAAGTCCCTCCCTCCCCCTACCTCTGGTGATTTTTTTTATTGTTCCCCTTTCTATGTAAGATTGAAGCATACATACTTTGGTCTTCCTTCTTCTTAGGCTTCATATGGTTTGTGAATTGTATCATGGGTATTCTGAGCTTTGGAGCTAATATCCACTTATTAGTGAGTACATACCATGTGTATTCTTTTGAGTCTGGGTGACCTCACTCAGGGTGATCTTTTCTAGTTCCATGCATCTGCCTTCAAATTTCAGAAAAACATTGTTTTCAGTAGCTGAGTAGTACTCCATTGTATAAATGTACCACCTTAGGAAAATTTGATAGTCACTGTCTACACTGCTCTGTGTCAGTGGTTATGCTCCTCTAGAGGGCCTGTTAAAAATAAACTTCTAGGTACTATTATAGAATATCAAACTTAATAAATCTGGGTTTACTTTCAACAATTGCCCAAATAACATGATGCTGTGCTGATTGAGGTCCTTTGTATTTCGTCTTGTTTTGCACTTTAGCACTCTGATCGTGATGATATTCTGTTTTCTTTGCAGGCTCAGGCTCTAGCAAAGTGTGTGTGTGTGTGTGTGTGTGTGTGTGTGTGTGTGTGTGTGTGTTTCCCATCTTTTGATTTGCTTGTCTGGGATTATTAAATTGAACTGTCAATGCTTCCTAAGAATGAGACTCAAATATTGCTTTTAGTTTCTCCTCTCTCTGTGTCTTTCGTTTTTCACTTGTGACTTTTCATGTCCTGATTTGTATTTCAAGGTCACGGGAAATAGCCCAAATAAAAACTAGCTAAGCAATGGCTTCAGTTTTAATGTATCCCTAAGGGATAAGAGACTAGAACTATGCCCAAGACATCACTATTATTTCTGTCACTGTAGGAAAGTCAGAGTGTGAGATGGTGCTTGTGTCCTGTTAGGGGCTTACACACAAACTTCCTTGGCTGCATAAAGAAGTTGGGTCTGAGAAGTTAAGAAGTCTGTTGGGGCTGCTGAGTGGGTAAAGAGACTTGTCTAATAAACGTGGAGAATGAACATGGTTACCAGAATCCATATAAAGCTGAAATGGGAGACTGACTCCACTAAGTTGTCTTCTGACTGATATACATCTTATACACACATAATTAACTAATTAATCAATTAAATAATTAACTAAAATATCTTATAAAAAAAGAACATGAGGCTGCCTGAGTCCACCTTATAAAGAGATCTGCCATGGCAACTTCCTCCTATTCCACTGAAGCTCTTGAGTGAGTTGCTCAAGAGAAACCAGCCTGGGCTGCACTTCTGTAGAATCTGCCTCAGTAGGTCTCATTTTATAAATGAGAGACCTGTAAAAACTTACTTAATGTCACTCGTAATGCATCCCTGGGTTTGAATTTCAATTGTATGTGTTGCATGTACATATGCATCTTTTCAAGAGACATACTTATAGTTCGTCCAATGTAGAGAAAAATCTTTCTTCCTTTACCCTATTTAAGGTGACAGATTTTCCTTTGGTTGACACTGTAAAGGAGAGAGAATTTTCGCTCCATTCTTATGATCCCTCACTGCTAAAAGTTTCCAAACCGAAAGAGTTCTAACACATGCCTCTTCTGTGAGAGTAGTCACTTCTACAAATAGTGCACATATTTTCAGGCTCCAAAGACACATTTTATAAAAGTCCAGATGTTCACAGACACCCTGCAATCAATTTCCACCTGGGATAATTGCATTCTTCCTATCCAAGGGCAGTTTCAACAGGATATGATATATTTTGTTTTGGGGTTGCTGTAAGTACCAATAGCTGAAGAAGGACTGCTGCAATAATCCACTTTATCCAGCTAGTGGCTGACCTCCAGGGAGCTGTAGACATTTTATTATTAGTTTCTTATTAGTTATCAAACACTGAAGTCTTCTGCAGGAAATAGACATTCTTATTACTTCCATTTTACAGATAAAGTAATCAAGGCCCAAAGGCTAAATAATTGCTTTGTAGACTAAAATAATCTAAACTCCTTATGTTTCTTAGGTCAAGGGCTTATATCTTAAATAAAAATAACAATGTGCTGCTGTATGAAATATATGTCTTGTCATCCCTTAACCTGAAATGGAGTGAGCTTTCTCTTTGGCAAATTTGTCATAACTTCTTCTTGATTCATGAAGCAACAAAATATTTCTTTTCTTTGCTAATTTTTAATTCTTTCTTTCCTTTTGTTGAATACTGATACTATTAAACCTCAATATTGAGAAAGTTTAACATAGTTTTCTTTCTAAATAATCAAGTTTATTAAAAAATAAAACAAACAAAATCTCCCTGTCTGAAGCTGAAGCTTTGTGAAAACAGAGATATGTCTTAGTATCTTTGTCCAGAATTAGGAGAAGGAGAAGGAGAAGAAGGAGGAGGAGGAGGAGGAGGAGGAGGAGGAGGGGGGGGAGAGGAGGAGGAGGGGGGAGGAAGAGGGGGAGGAGAAGAGGAGAAGGAGAAGAGAGAGAAGGGGAAGGAGAAAGAGAAGGAGAAGGAGAAGGAGAAGGAGAAGGAGAAGGAGAAGGAGAAGGAGAAGGAGAAGGAGAAGGAGAAGGAAGAAGCTTTGTTTACTCTGTGTATCTCCCTTTGTTCTATCATTGTAGTTCCTGGTGATTACACACACACACACATACACACACACACACACACACACACACACACACACACACACCTGTTTTAATCTTTTCCTTTCTCCCATTCTTCCATCCTTCCTTGTCAGAACCATGAGTTAAATACACAACCAGGGCATATTTTAGGCAAGGACTCTGCCTCTGAGTTATATCATCAGCCCATGAAAGTGTTTTTTTGTTCTCTTTATCATAACGCACAGAAAAAATAAACTTTGGCCATAATTTGATCTACACCATAAGACTCACTAGGAGCTCTTCTTGCCATGTCTGCTCTCTCTTCTATGCTCTGCCAGCTGAGGAATAGAAACCATTAAGTTGATCCCATGGTTTCAGGGAGCAGATGTCCTGGGAGATTTGGAGGCATTAGAGTACATTTGGGGTAGGCCCTCTCTTCTTGTTGTTAGCCATTTGTTAAAACTATCCAGTCACTGAAAACACATAAAGTTCATAAAAATTCTATGAAGTATAAATTACAACCATGACCTCTAATAAATGACAATAAAGCTATGTATGATAGCACATAGCTTTGATCCCAGCACGAGGGGGGAAGAGACTGGAAGATTTATGAGTGTGAAGCTAGTGAAGCCAGCCTGGTCTACAGAATGAGTCCCATGACATCCAGGATGACACGGAAAAAAAATCGCAGAAAAAAAATGAAAATAAAGAAAACAAGAAAACAAAAATTCAAAGTATTAAAAACTATAGCCTTTCTAGAAATGTAAAGTTTATATTAGGGAGAATCTGAGAACTCTTTAACTCATTAATGGATGGCATGGCTTGCTGCTCAAACCAGATAATTGAGGCTGTTGACTAAAATAAACTAATGTCTTACTCTTTATGTTTCATAATGCTGCCTTTCATTTGTTGATAGATACAAATTTTATCTACTTATTTCTAAGAGTTCTACAGCAGAAGGCTATGAATTTAAGCATTGTTAACAAAGACAATCATTCTTTAGAGAAGATGCTCCAACTGGTAATAAGGACACATGCTCCACTATGTTAATAGCAGCCTTATTTATAATAGCCAGAAACTGGAAAGAACCCAGATGTCCCTCAATAGAGAAATGGATACAGAAAATGTGGTACATTTACACAATGGAGTATTACTCAGCTATTAAAAACAATGAATTTATGAAATTCTTGGACAAATGGATGTATCTAGGGGATATCATCCTNAGTGAGGTAACCCAATCACAAAAGAAGTCACTAGATATGCACTCACTGATAAGTGGATATTAGTCCAGAAACTTAGAATACCCAGGATACAGTTTGCAAAACACAAGAAAACCAAGAAGAAGGAAGACCATCATGTGGATTCTTCATTCCTCCTTAGAATAAAGAACAAAATACTCATGAAAGGATATAGGTACAGAGACAAAATTTAGAGCTAAGATGAAAGGATGGACTATCCAGAGACTACCCCATCCGGGAATCCATCCCATCATCAGCCACCAAACCTAGATACTGATGCACATGCCAGCAAGAATCTTCTGAAGGGACCCTGATATAGCGGCCTCTTGTGAGGCTATGCCATTTCCTTGCAAACACAGAAGTGGATGCTCACAGTCAGCTATTGGATGGAACACAGGGTCCCCAATGGAGGAGCTAGAGAAAGTACCCAAGGAGCTGAAGGGGTCTGCAACCCTAAAGGTGGAACAACAATATGAACTAACCAGTACCCCCAGAGCTTGTGTCTCCAGCTGCATATGTAGCAAAAGGTGGCCTATTCGGCCATCATTGGGAAGAAAGGCCCCTTGGTCTTACAAACTTTATATTCCCCAGTACAGGGGAATCCAGGGCCAAGAAGTGGGAGTGGGTGGGTAGGGGAGCAAGGTGGGGGGGAGGGGTATAGGGAACTTTTGGGATAGCATTTGAAATGTAAATAAAGAAAATATCTAATAAGAAAAAAAGAAACACTGTGTAAATTCTCATTTACCCATCTTGCTCACTGTTGCAAGATTTTCATGGATTTCTTTTTGATATGAGATGATTTCTGTTTAGGTTAGTACCAACTAACAGATTTTAAAATTTATTCAGTACCAGGTTAGTAACTACATGATATACTTGAAAAGGTACACACAGGGAAAATGCTCACATAAGCAATATATCCCTGCTTTGAAACCTTTTAATATTTCTTACCTTTTCTTCTATACAAATGTTGTCACCAGTGTTCTGTGACCCTTGCAGTCCTTGATAGAGTGAACTGCACGTTGTAAGTATTTGGCAAATCATTACCAAACGAGATAGATAGATGGATAGATAGATAGATAGATAGATAGATAGATAGATAGATAGATAGATAGATAGATGATATAGAGATAAAGATAGATAGACAGACAAACAAGAGACCATCTCATATATCTCATATTTTGATGGGTTAAAACAAAGATAAGTCCAGGCAGTGGTGGCGCACACCTTTAATCTCAGCACTTGGAAGGCAGAGGCAGGTGGATCTCTGAGTTTGAAGCCAGTCTGGTCTACAGAGTGAGTTCCAGGTCAGGACAGCCTGGAACTGTGAGTTCCAGTCACAGAGAAACCCTGTCTGGAAAAGTCAAAAAAAAAAAAATATGTGTTTAGAGAATTCATATGTGATTAAACATATGGCTACCATTTTAAACCTTGTTTCATGACCAATGATTGAATTCTCTCAGAATTGGACCAAATGAGTCCCTCTGAGGACAATCCATCTCTCCAATACATATAAAATCACCTGCTTTTATACTCTACTACAGTCTTCGAACTTAAGACGCATTTTTATATGCTCCCTGGCCATAATTCTTCAAGTTCATGTCTGTCTTATTATACTCTGAGCTGTTTCTATCCCTACTCAACTCTGCCTGAAGATGGACCTGTTGCTTTGATTCGAGTACTCTAGGAGAGGGTACTTCCAGAGAGAGTTTGTTGAGGTCTGGCTTCTCAAGGAAGAGCTTTTGCTACCTCAGCCACTTTTCTCCTTGCAGCAAACAGCAATGTGTTGAAAAAACCCACTCATCATACCTACATAGGTATTCATAAACAAAAGTATCTTATAAAAAAAAGAAAAGAAAACCTTTTTTGAGACAAGATTTCTCTGTGTTGCCCTATCTCTCCTGGAACCCATTATGTAAACCAGACTGGCCTCAAACACAGAAAAACTAAAGAAAACAAAAACAGAAACATTTAATCAGGAAAAAAGTTATCAAACAAGGAGAGAGATGACACGAAACTTATGGTGTATAGATGGGTCAATAATTTATACTTTAAAATATTTGTACTTTCTTAAACTAGATTCTTTATATAGTATCATCATCAACAATCCATAGAATTAACTGATTTTGCCAGCTGTATGAACTCTTGAGATACTCATGACATTATAAACTCTGTCACTTTATTTTCACACTTACTTTGAGATATATGACCCAAATAATGGTGTGTTCTCCCTCCTTTTATACATGGTAATTCATGGCCATTGATAAGAAAGTAAATGAGGATTTTTTTTCTAATTTTCTAGACTTCAAAATAGAAGTGACCCTGGGATTTACTTTAAATAGAGAGATAAATTCTTATTGGTTTGTAAAGATATTACATTTAAATTATGGTAATAGCCAAGAAAATTTCTTCATAACACATTAAAACCATATATGACAGTAAACACTTAAAACTCATTTTTAAGATTTATTTTTATTTTTAATTATCTGTATATGAATTATATGTGTGTGTGTGTGTGTGTGTGTGTGTGTGTGTATGTGTGCAGGTGTTCAATAAGGTTGAAAGAAGACATCTGATCTCTTAGAGATGGGATACTATGTGACTGTGTGTGTGTGTGTGTGTGTGTGTGTGTGAACCAAACTTGGATTCTCTGAATGAGAAGAATGTGCTCTTCCTTGCTCCAAACACACAAAACATTTTACTGCAATGCCAGTTGAAATCTTTACAAATTAAATAAATATAATATTGATCAATATCATAATACAATAGTATGTACACCCAGGAGTGTAGACCGTGTTTAGATAGGGAGTTTATTCAGTTCTTCTGTTTGCACCTGGCTGTCAAACTTATTGAGTACAGACTCACAAAAGTGATAACATTAAAATGAAGATTCTGAAGACCTGAACCAGGAAATTTTAATATGGGAGGTTGCGATATTACAATGCCTATTTAAAACCATATATTTATTGATGCTGGTCGAGCTGGTACTTAGACTACTGGTAGAGAAACACCAAGTTGTAGACATTGTAAAAATATTGACATGTTACACAGTTTCTGAAATATTTCTGTCCTGTTTACTCTCAAAAAAAAAAAAAAAAAATCTCCTGAAGGGGTCTGTATCCCCATAGGAGGAACAATAATCTGAACTAACCAGTATCCCCAGAGCTCCCAGGGACTAAACTACCAACCAAAGAGTACACATGGTGGGACTCATGGCTCCAGCTGCATATGTAGCAGAGGATGGCCTTGATGGTTATCAACAGGAGGAGAGACCCTTGGTCCTATGAAGGTTCTATGCCTCAGTGTAGGGGAATGCCAGGGTCAGGAAGTGGGTATGAGTGGGTTGGTGAGCAGGGGGAGGGGAGGGGAGAAGGGGTTTTTTGGGGGGGAAACCAGGAAAAGAGACAACATTTGAAATGTAAATCAATAAAATATCTAATAAAAAATAAACCTCTCAGTCAGAGCGTTCTAATCATAGAAAAATCTTTTAAGCTTATTTTCTTTAGGCATAGTTTCACTATTCATGACTGTCCTAGAATTTTCTATACACACAAGACTGGTTTCAAAATCACAAGGTCTGCCTACCTCTGCCTCCTAATGTTGAGATTTAAGAAGTCCTTTACCACACCTTACCCTTGAGCTAATTTTGGATTTAAAGATTTTATTTCCTATGACCTAGGTTTTCTGGTCCTTCTGTGGTGGTGAACAAGTTGGTTTGATTGCTCTCTGCACAGTAGTAGGAGTGTAGGGATCTAATCTTGTATTTGCCTTTTAACTAATAAAATCACTTATTCACATATAGTTATAGAGGTTTCGCAAATTTTACTTTAGATAATCATCACCAAGTGTGAATATATATTGTACATTTTATACATATATTTTTTGTTTAAATATAAATATGTGCTACCAGGTATCATAGTTGTTGAGCCCATTTCATCAAATATTTTTAAACTGTCCTATAAATATGTAAAATTGGAAAACAAATCATAAATATTTTTTGTAAACATCACAATTAAAGAGAAGTGTTTGGTGCTGGGTGGGGGTGGCACATGCCTTTAATTTCAGCACTTGGGAGGCAGAGGTAGGCGGATTTATGAGTTTGAGGCCAGCCTGGTCTACAGAGTAAGTTCCAGTACAGTCAGGGGTATACAGAGAAACCCTGTCTCCCCCCACCCCCCAAAAAGAAGTGTTTGATTCTTTTCACATTTTCTTTATTATTGAGAATTTCACACATGAATATTAGAATATTGTGCATTTTGATCAAATCCACCCAGAGTCTCTCGACTCTCCCCATCCAACTCCTCTCTTATCTGTTCCACTCCTTTCCCTCCCAATTTCTCTCTCTCTCTCTCTCTCTCTCTCTCTCTCTCTCTCTCCCTCTCCTCTTTCTTTCTTTCTCCTCTCTCACCTCTCTCTCTCTCCCTCTCTTCTTTCTCTCTCTCTCAGTCTCTCATTCTCTGCCCAGTGAATGCACTTAATGCTACCTGTTTGAGCATGAATGTAGAACTATCTAATGAAGTATATTTAGTATTGTAGATGTAGCACTCCTAAGAACATAGACACCCCTCTCCCCAGTAGCCATCAATTGCTATTACATCCTCAGCTAAGGTTGAGACTCAATGAACTCTTTCCCCGTTTGTGCTTGGATTTTTCTGGCTTGATCTTGTGCAGCTCTTGTACAATCAGTTTTCAATCATGTGAGCAACCTTGGGCCCTGGCCTGTCCAGAAAGAACTCTTTGATATATATGGTCAGCACCCTTGGCTCTTACAATCTCACTTCCCCATCTTTACAAGGTTTCCTGAGTATAGTGGGGATTATATTTGATAAGGATGTCCCATCTAGAGATTTCCACACATGGAGCAATTGTGGGTCTTTGTTAATCATTAATTACTGGAAGATGCTTCTGTGATGAGACTTGAGAGCTGTGCTGATCAATGAGTATAATATAGATAGGAACTTAGAATGCAGTTTAACTACTGCATTAGGTTCTCCGCTAGCACCTGTGAACTGCCTAGCATACAGTTTTTGGATTGGTTAACAGTGGCAGTCATTAGTTCCATAAAGAAAAAAAAAATAAGTCTGTAATCTTTGTAATTTTGCCAAATAATGGAAGTTTAAAAAATTTAACATGTGCTCATTCAAGTGACCTTTGCACAGCCTTTAAACAAAATGGTTCCATTAAATAAAATGCCCCCATTAAATATTTCAATTTCATAGCATAGTTGAACCTTGTGATTACTGCATGTCTACAGCAATTTGAGGCATTTATTTAGTTTAATTCACCATGAATCATTTTGTTCTAGGTTTTAATGCTAACCTCAAAACATAAAATGATGGGGAAAAAGAAGTCATTATTATGTATAAGTGGTGAAAATTAAGTTAAATACATTTTAACACACTCCCATGTTTCTAAAGCTAACAGCAATAATGAAAGCACAAAAGTGACATTTTCTTGTTATTATTCACATTAAGGATTCCACTTTTCTGTAGGCAGAATGAGGCCCATAATATGGTAATTGTGTTTGAGTAGTATACAGTCAATACACTTAGAAATTAAGTAGAAGCATCTAAATTCTTCTCTTGTTGATTACTAGTAAAGAAAAAAAAAGTCCCTCTTCAACAGAAGACAGCTGCCACATTTAGCTAAAAGCTTTTATTGTGTATATGTATATGTAGACACTTTCTGTAAAGTTATGGTATTGTTTTTCTCCAATAGACTATTTCAGCTTCATAACAGTTAAATCCTAAAACATAAGCCCACAAATACTTCTGTGTTCTGGCTTGCTGACCCAGTCCAGAACATCATTACTGATTTTTGTGCCCACCTCACAGCCCTGAGGACACATTACATGAGTATTTCAGATCTAGATCTCAGTTCTCTGCAGATGGAGGCTCATATTCAAAGCTCAAAGATACAAAATCAAAATATATAATAACTTTTAAATTTGAAACTTTTATTTTATATACATTTGTAAATGGAGTATACTTTTACTTCATAGAAATTAGCTATGTGAGAGTAGACACACACAGAGACACACAGAGAGAGAGAGAGAGAGAGAGAGAGAGAGATCGAGAGAGAGATCTTGTGTGGGGTATCTTTAAGAGGAGAGATAAGAGTTAAAAATTTAGAGCCTACACATCAAAAACTTTAAAACAAATTTGAAAACCTGCTTTTTAAAATTGATTGCTGAATCCAGTTTACAGGACTTTTATTGGAGTGGCTAAAAATGCTGGAAAGAACTCAGATGTCCTTCAACAGAGGAATGNATACAGAAAATGCCGTACATTTACACAATGGAGTACTAGTCAGCTATTAAAAACGATGAATTATTCATGAAATCCTTAGGCAAATGGATAGAACTAGAAAATATCATCCTGAGAGAGGTAACCCAATCAAAAACAAAAACACATGGTATGCACTCACTGATAAATGGATACTAGCCCAAAAGCTCCAAATAAACAGGATACAATCACAGACCGTGTGAAGCTCAAGAAAAAAGAAGACCAAAGTGTGGATACTTTGAAACTAAAGGAAAGGCCACCCAGAGACTGTCCCCCCTGGTGATAACATACAGTTACCAAACTCAGACACTATTGTGAATTCCAAGAGGCACATGCTGAAAGGAGCATGGTATGGCTGTCTCCTGATAGGCCCTGAAGAACCTTAGCAATACAGAGGCTAATGTTAGCAGACAACCATTGGACTGAGCACAGAGTCCCTAATAGAGGAGGTAGAGAAGGGACTGAAGAAGTTGAAGGGGTTTTCAACCCCATAGGAAGAACAACAATATCAGATCTCCCCAGAACTCCCAGGGACTAAGCCATCAATAAAGGAGTACACATGGTTCCAGCTGCATATGTAGGAAAGGATGGTCTTGTCATAAATCAATGGGAGAAGAGGTCCTTGGTCTTATGAAGGCTCAATAGATGCCCCAGGATAGGGGAATAGAGGGCAGGGAGGTGGGAGTGGTGGGTGGGTGGAGGAACACCCTAATAGAAGCAGGGGGAGGGAGGATGTGATAGAGTGTTTCCGGAAGGGAGGGAAACCCGGAAAGGGGATAACATTTGAAATGTAAATAAAGAAAATATCCAATAATAAAAAAAGAAACATAATAAAATCCCAAAGCATTATTATAATGAATTAAAACAAAACAAACAAAATATACAAAACACACACACACACACACACACACACCAAACAACATAACACATTCTTTCTTCTCTTGGACCTGGAAGACTTAGACTTGTTAGAAAGATCACCAGCCATCCTTTTTATTCTACCTCTGCTAAGATTTTACATTATGATAGTCTTTGGGAATGCACACAGCTTCTACTAAAAACAGTAAGAAGGTTTTAGATCTAGTAAATAATCACTAGGTAGCTATAATTCTTAAGACTAAATGATAATTACTGATCACAGCTTGCTCTAGCAGAGGGGTGTTCACGCAGACTTCTGAATCTCCAAGTTCTATTCTTGGCCCAGTACTGGTATGTGAGTTGACACTGAGTTTTAATAGTTGTTAGGGCCAATCTTCCAACGTGGATGACATTATAATAATAATGCACTGTATCTTATGAGGAATTTTATGCACTAGTTAACTAAGAATCTACTTGTGCATGAACGAAACAATCATAGCTTTCCATCTCAGGGGTGTAATAAAATCACCTTTATAAACATCTTGAATAAACTGAATAAAATTACCTTAAAAATTGAAAATTATTTAACCAGGGTAACTTGAAACTAAGCTAAAATAAGTCTCTCAAGAGGTCTTTTCATATTTTCTAACTCCTTTTTTAGTTTAGTTTTTTTTTTTTTTTTTTTTTTTGTATTTGAGAATGATTTACATATGGTATAAAAAACAAACAAAAAACAAACAACAACAACAAAAAACATGAACCATAATGAAAATGGCCTACATGTGCTCTAGTCTTTCGATGTGCATGAAATCCTAAAGCCTGTACCTAAGGGACATTCAATAAAAACACAAAGTCCTAATGAAATAGAAATTTGCAGCTAACTTTAATTCATCCAAAACATGTCCCTCAGACTAAGTGAACTCCTGAAAAATAAGAAATATTGTAAAGATTTCCTGGAATCAGGTGGCTAATAATTTCACCTATTATAATTATTGTTAAAATCACTGATGTAAATTCTAGTATTATGTGCCTTGTTAAATTCCCCATCTACTAGGAGACTAAAGTTTCATGCAATAGTCAAATTTACTCAGAGAATCAGATAATTTATACTCTGAGAATTAAGGAAGGTCACTTGTGACCCTCCCTGCCCTCAGGATCATTGGCAAAGGGAGTAGAGGCAACAGACAAGGGAACTGGAAGCACTGTGAGTGCTGGAAATGACACTGAGACAAGCTACAGGGAAGCAGATCAACCTCACTTATGGTGATTCAAGGCACGGGGTGGGGGGTGGGGTGTCAGAATATCCAGGATGGGCAAAGTTCATTGGCTGAAGGCTTAGGATACCAAAATACCTCATTAGAATAGGGAAGCATTTCAGGAATCTCATGTGCTTGCTGAATGAGTTCTTGTAGGTTAAAAGGATATTGAGCTTGTAATCTTAACCAAGGCTACAGGAGATTCCAAAGGTAGAGGTGTGGGGAAGTTATGGTCAGATAGAGGTAAACCGTGTTAGTGAAGGGAGTCCTCCATTACATGCAGAGTTCAGAATGCTATCTGGCAATGGTAAACTTTGACCTTAATCAGCAGGGCAACAGTCACCTAAGTACAGTTCTCATGAGTGTATATTTACACGGACAATCTGCACATGGCAAAAACATGTTTGTTTGGTTTTCCAGAGGCATATGAGTAACAACAGCTGAAGTAATCGTACTCCTTTCAACTATACCTGAAAGAAGCATGAAAACATATTTCAATAACAATTCTGTGTTTTAAAAACACTGAGGTCACAAGTCTTTTCTTGGAGTTTTCTTACAAGCACTCAGAACTGCCCTCACATGACTCCATTCTTCCACTGTGGCCCCACAACATATAAATTAATGGGAGGACTTAACATATAATTTTTCACATTACTCCCATTGTAAGTATGAAAAAGTAAAATAAAATAATAATAATAATAATAATAATAATAATAATAATAATAATAATGATTACAATGATGCAAGGCAAAGCTTTGAGAGACAAGGTACCATACACAGAAGATCATATAGCAAATAAAGCAATGCATTCCTGCAGGCTCTGGACAGCTGTGAGACTAGGCACCATTCTCTCCATTAATTCTTTTTCAGGAAAACAAATGCATTGAAGAGCCACTTACTTATTGAAATGATAAGGAGAAAACAGAAATGTAGGGATCAAAGTCAACCCAAAGATTCTCAGGCAAGTTAGAGAAGAAAGCAAAACAAAATACCAGTAACTGAAACAACTAAAGAAATTTTAAAATATCCACAAAACAACTGATACAGGATTCAGAGGAACAAAAGGTTGTTTTCGTAGTCTTTCATGTACCAAAGTTGGGCCCAGGGTTTCTGGAGTTTTTCAGGTTGATAATTCATACATCTTTAAAATGGAAATTGAGAAAGAGAAGAGGCCATGCCATGGGTATTCACACTGGAGCAGTAAGTCTTTTGCCTTAAGCTCATGGTCCACATGGTCTAACCCATCTTTATCATTTGCAAGGAAATCAGCTTTTTCACTGAAAGATTTCTAATTCTTTAGCAAGTCAGTAGGAGCTCCTGTCAAATGCGACCAGTCTAAACAGTGTTGTGTTGCTAACAGTCTCTCCCAGCAAGTGATGATCATGTCTATGTTAACACTGTCTCTCCCAGCAAGTGATGATCTTGTCTAACCTACCTCCTCAGAGCCCTCTGATATACACTTGTATCTCTGCCACTGTATTCTTGCAGGTTATACTTCATCATCACAGAAGTCGGCAGGGCTCACTTAAAATTAAGAGTCACGTCATCTCTTTGTTAAAAACCCGCTGCTGGTTTTCCACCTACAGAGTCAAAATTTAAAGGTTTTTCAATAACATAACAAAATCTTACAATTACAGAGTCAATTCTCAGTCTTGTAAACAGTCAGTCTGGATGGTCTTCTGCCTGAGGACATGTCTCTTTGCTGGTCTTCCTTGAATTTTTCTTCAACATGACACTGTGCATATCAAACTCAAAACTCACACTGAACCCCACACAATAATAGTGGGAGATTTTAACACCCCACTCTCACCAATGGACAGAAACAGAGACTAAACAAAGATACAGTGAAACTAAGAGAGGTTATGAACCAAATGGAAATATCTCTCTTCTTGATCATACAAATTAAAATGCCAATCCAATCCTCTACTTCACAATGATACTTCTTAACTTAATTCTTATCTATTTTTCCTTTATTTTGTCAGTATTTATTACTGTCCAAACCTCATATTTTCTCATCTCTTCTGTAAAAATATAATGATCATGAGGTCACAGATAGAGTTTTGATCCATTGCTATATTTTCAGCATCTATACACTGTCTGCAACATTGTGTCTGAGTAAAATAAATGAAAGGGTTATTTTAATCAAGTATATTATTTAAAATCTAGCTTCAATTATTTTTCTAGGAACCTCTAGAATGCCTCCTTATATTTTAGCAAATGCTACTGAAGAAATGCTGGGTATAAAACAGTTATTTGGCATTGAATTTTTGTTTTGGCCCCCAGGAAATTACTAATGAGCTAGAAGATGAAGGTGGGAAAAATATCGATCTCTGAGAACCCAGAAAATACACTGAGAACATTAGCTACTTGGGGGATATTAGCAAGTACAACAAGAAAATTGGAGAACATAAAAAAGGAGATGGGTAAAACAAAAATCAATAAGCCATATTTCATCTACTTCATAATTATGTATGTTCTTGTTGCCTCCCCTTCTTGCTCCCAGGAGTTTAGTAAAGATCCACAATGTGATTATTGAACTCTAGAGATGCTAGTCCTCAATTCATAAAAGATTCTATTAAAATGGTGCTTCATATTTCTCTGCTTAGCTCTGGACATCACTTTTCAATTTGACTATTTAGTTTCCTGGAGTTTAACTTCTTGAGTTCTTTTTATATTTTGAATTAGCTGTCTGCCAGATATAGGATTAGTGAAGATTCTTTCACAGTTGTTATACTGCTCTTTTGTTCTGTTAACAGTGTCCTTTGCCTTTCAGATGCTTTTTTATTTTCATGAGGTACCATTTATCAATTGTTGAACTTAGAGTCTGAGCCATTGGTGTTCTGTTCAGGAAATTGTATTTTGTACCAATATATTCAAAGGCTTTTCCCTACTTTCTTTTCTATGATATTTAGCCTATCTGGTTGAGGTCCTTGATCTACTTGAACTTCAGTTTTGTCCAGGGTGATAAATATGAATCTATTTGCATACTTCTACAAGCATACCTCCAGTTAGACCAGCACTATTTGTTGAAGATGCTTTCTTTTTTCCATTGTATGATTTTGGCTTTTTATTTTTGTAAAAATTCAAGTGTCCATATTTATGTGGATTTATTTCTGAGTCTTCCATTTTATTCCATCGATTATCTTATCTGCTTCTCTATCAATACCACCCAGTTTTTATCAGTGATGTGCTATATAGTACATCTTGAAGTCAGGGATGGTGATTCTTCTAGAAGTGGGTATTATTGTTCAGGATTGTTTCAGCTATCCGAGGCATTTTTCCATATGAAGTTGAGAATTGCTCTTTCGAGGTCTATAAATTTCTCAACAGAGGAATCTGGAATTGCTAAGAAGCACTTAGAGAAATGTTCAACATCCTTAGTCATCAGGGAAATGCAAATCTAACAACCCTGAAATTCTACCTTATACCAATCAGAATGGCTAAGTTCAAAAACTCAGTTGACAGCAGATGCTGGCAGGATGTGGAGAAAGAGGAACAGTCTTGCATTGCTGGGGGGATTGGAAATTTGTACAACCACTCAGGAAATCAATCTGGCAGTTTATCAGAAAATTGGGATGTGTTCTTCTTCAAGACCCAGCTATATCACTCCTGGGCATATATCCAAAAGATGCTCTACCACATCACAAGAACACATGCTACACTATGTTCATAGCAGTTTTATTTATAAATGCAAAAACTGGAAACAATGCAGATATCCTTCAACTGAAGAATAGATACAGAAAGATAGTTCATTTTCACAATGGAATACTATTCAGCTATTAAAATAAGGACATTATGAATGTTTCAGGCAAATGGATAGAACTAGAAAGTATCATCCTGAGTGAAGTAACCTAGACCCAAAAGGACATGGTATGTACTCATTGATCAATGGATATTAGCCATAAAGCAAAGAATGCCCAGAAATACCTCACAGACCCAAAGAAGATAAAAAACAAGAAGGCCCAAATGAATGTACATGAACCAAACTTAGAAGGGAGAGCAAAATTGTAAGGGAAGGCAGGAAGAAAAGAAGGTTGGAGAGGGAGCTGGAAGGGAATGTGTTGGGTAGGATCAAGAGTTTAGAGAGACAAGAGAGCTATCCAAAGACAAGATAATGAATGGAAATCTGCAGCTTCCCAGGATGGATGGAGGTTCAGGGAATGCCTAAGCAGTCCCAGAGACATGAGATGTGGGAGGTTCCCAGGAATCAATGTGGGTGACCTTAGCCTAGATGGCTAAAAGTGGGGACCTGGAATGTGAAGAGGTCTTCTCCTGTATCCAGGCAAAACCCCCAGTGGAAGAATAAGCACATCAACCCTCCCACAAAACTTTCGACCAAAAATTGGTCCCATCTCAAGTAAATGAGGGAACAAAGATGGATCAGAGACTGAAGGACTGGCCAAATAATTATGAAATCCAGCTTGAAATCCATCCCATGTACAAATAGCAATCCCTGACACTATTAATGATAGTCTCTTATGCTTGCTGACAGGAGCCTAGTATAACTGTCCTCTGAGAGGTTTTGCCCAGCAGTTGACTGAAACAGATGCAGAAACCCAAAGTCAAACATTGTACAGAGGTCAGGGACTGCAATGAAAGAGCTGGGGGGGGGGGAAGATTTGAAAGCCCTGGAGGGCACGGAAACCCTACAGGAGGACCAATAGAGTCAACTACCCTGGACCACTGGGAGCTCTCAGAGACTGAGCCACCAACCAAAGAACATACACTGGCTGGAAGAAGGCCCCCAACACATATGTAGCATATGAGCAGCAGCTCAGTCTCCATGTGGGCCATTCAACAAGTGGAGTGGAGGCTCTCCCTAAAGCTATAACCTGACTATGTTATCTATTCCCCAACAGGGCTCCATTGTCTGGCCTCAGTGGAAGAAGATGTGCCAGGGTGTGGGAACATCCATGAGATCCTCACCCATTCAAAGGAGAAGGCAAATGGGGGAAGAAGAGAACGTGTCATGGAAGGGGGAAAAGAGGAGGCATCACTTGGGATGTAAATAAATAAATATAAATTTAAATAAAAGAAAATGGAGTTTCAGGCTTTTGTATCCACCATTATTACCTGTTCTGCAGAGCCAAAGTAAAGAAGAAAGGTGGATTATAAACTTGGCTTCCATTCTTCACTCATTTTTTATTTTTTATTTTATTTATTTTTTATTTTATTAGATA
Source organism: Mus pahari (assembly GCF_900095145.1). Lineage (NCBI taxonomy): Eukaryota > Metazoa > Chordata > Mammalia > Rodentia > Muridae > Mus > Mus pahari. The sequence goes on from NC_034591.1 coordinate 46,781,337, forward strand.
TTTTCTTTATTTATATCTCAAATGTTATCCCCTTTCCTAGTTTCCCCTCTGAAACCCCCTATCCTTCTCCCCTTTCCCCTGCTCACCAACCCACCCACTCCTGCTTCTTGGCCCTGGCATTCCTTACACTGGGGCATAGAACCTTCACAGGACCAAGGGCTTTTCCTCACATTGAAGACTGACTAGGCCATCCTCTGCTACATATGCAGCGAGAGCCATGAGTCCCACCATGTGGTTCCTTTGGTTGGTGATTTAGTCCCAGGGAGGTCTGGGGGCACTGGTTAGTTCATATTGTTGTTCCTTCTATGGGGCTGCATACCCCTTCAGCTCCTTGGTTCCTTTCTATAGTTCCTCCATTGGGGACCCTGTGCTCCGTCTAGTAGACGGCTGTGAGCATTTGGTTTCTTCTGACTACAAGGTATCAGTGGTAAGACCTGAAAAAGGTTTAGCTTGGAAAGTTTGTTAATTGTTAATGATAAAAAGAAGAACTCATTCACGTACAAAAAATTATCTCATGTTTGTTACCTTCAGGAGCACTTCTGAAAAACTGCTTTTCTTCCTCGGAGTAATATATCACAAATGCAGCAAGGAAATGCATGCCTGAAGGAAGACTTTCTAGGGAACAAAGGATGCGTTTTCACAGATGATCTGTGCAAAACACAGGCAAATATTGATTGATTGATTGATTGATTGACTGATTGATTGATTCAGTTATTCTTCTCACATGTCACACACTCCTGAATCTGAGATGGATAGAAAGTGAAGAATGAATAGTTAAAACAGTTGTATTAGTGGGTTAGAAGGAAAACAATGAAGAGCCATGCTTATCAGAGACGTGAGCTAATGCCTAGGAATGGGAAGAATCTAAGAGGGCATTCCTCTGGTATTGGCCCATGCTGAAACTTCTTCCAACATAGCTACTTCATCAGATAGAGGAGTTTACTAGGAAATTTCATCCAAGTACAAATCCAAAATCATCTGTCCAGTGACCTTAGTGACTATGGCCCATCAGATAACAGATCTAAGGCTCTCTTACTTGTCTTACCATTAATTTCATAAGATAAATACCCACTAGTGGTGTCTCAAATACTTTTACACTAGTTTTGACAACTCTTCAATTCCTTTACAAGGTCATGAAGTAAATAAAATGCTTGACATGTTAATTTATCTTTCGTTGTAAATTTTTAAAACACACTCTAATATGTTTCACTGACTTTCAAAACCATTCCAAGATGTATTGAATTTACATGATAGGGTTTATTTCATGAGTAACTACATGTGCTTGCTTCACAACTGCAAACATTACTTTGATATTAAATATATATGTAGGAATGTACATAAACATATATATTTATGTGTATTCATATGCGTGTAACAAGAATTAAGGTATAAAAAAGAAGTCATGAATTTTAAAGAGAGTAAGAAGGGATATATGGGTATTTTTGGAAGAAAGAAATGGGAGGAAAAGTAATCCAGTATATTATAATCTCAAAAACAAATGAAATAATTTGAAGAAAGACAATTTATAATGATATCAACAAAGTCAGCTTTTTTTTTCAAACCACTTAGCAGTAGGCAAACACAAAATCATATTAAGTTGGAAAATATTGTTTTTACTCATCTTTATTCCTTGGAAAGAAAAAATGTAAGTCAAATATGTTGTGAAAGTATATATTAATAATAAAGAGTTTAAAATGGAGAAAAATTCTGAATAATTTAGAGTCTTAAATGAAAGGAAAACAATGAGATAGTGATGTTTACCACCACTGAAGATTATGCTGAAGAAAACAATGCAATCATATAGTACTGGATATATTTTGAAATCAAATTGTAAGCTGTGCTTTCTCTCTACCTCAGTATATGACACCTTTCTGAGGATTATTGAATGTAAGTCTCTTTTTAAGTAATCTCTCTTCTGACTGAGGTCCATTTTTATTTCATTACTTTTATTGTCATTAAATGACAAGCATAGAGGCAAAATGAAGCACTTCAGATAATAGTTCCTCAGGATTAAAGTATGACATGCTTTGAATTGCATTTTTTTTATCCTGCCTAGCAACCTCACTGTTACCTTTGGTTATCTCACTCTAGAAAATAGAAGAAAGTACTATTAAATAATATCAAATACAATTCAATAAATTAAATGAGAAAAGTAATGAGTGCATAAAAAGTTTAAGATATCACTTCTATCCACACTCTGAACAAAACATAAATGTTGCATAATATATGTTAGAAAATTATTATTTCTGGTGTCAAAAATAGAGGTAAATACATATAATACTGAGTTAAAGGCAGAAAAAAAGCAACAAAAATTATGTTTCTGATTAGGAATTATGTAACTGAAACATAAAGGGTAAAATACTGTTAATTTTAAATGTTAATTTTTGTAAAGATTAAAACAACACAACAAATTAAATTAGCCTTTCAATGCCTGTTCATATCTTAATGGTTATCCTCATGTTTAATTACTTAAAAAACAGAATTAGTTTTTGTCATAATATCATTGATTTAAGCCTCTAGTATTCCCTAACATAAGCTAATTTTTCTTAAACTCAGGTCAGACTTGGCCCAAGGTCACACTAATACATCTCTCATTGTCTACAAGTGACATTTGCTGACTATTACTTGAAGCTACATTTTTAGCATTCCCTCTGGCATGCTGAGATTAGATGTGACATTTCTTGTCCAGAATAAAACACAAGGTCAATTCGAAAGAATATAATACTGTATTTTTTTGTGTGCAACTTTGCATTTGCTTATCTATGGGACACAGGCAGTTCATTTTAAATCACAGGTCTTATGGACCACTACCAAACACATGCTAAGTCCCAGACTATAACTCCCTTTGAGCCCACAGAAAAATCTTTACAAAAAATACCACAGTGGAGGGTAGAATTCTCGAGTTTCTACTGTAAGAAGGTGCTGGAAGGTTCTGACTCCTGCTAGGGAGGACGACAAGTTTTATGGGAGACACTTTTCTAATGGAGCAATGTTAGAGAAGAATATAGGCTACACACATGCATTAGAACTATTAAGCATGCTACTATGAGTTAAATCAGACTTCGTATAAAACCAACTATGTTTCTGCTATTTATAAAAATAAACTTAGGTAAATGAATCCATTTGTAAATTTATAATAATAGCAATCTTAAATGGTGTGAGTCATACTTCGTATTTTCTAAAGCATTAAAGCAATAATAATAAACCCTTTCAGGAGCCATGAGAGACAAGTTTGCTTTCTGTCACCCTGTCACAGAAACCCTCCCTGATTAGTGTCAATTAATACACGAAACGTTCTTGAATATTTCCCTGTGAATGAAATATGAAATGCAAGAATTAAACATGTATATTTGTTAAAACAAAATAAAGTCATATAGGAAATCATTCAAATCCTCAGTATGAAGAAACTGGCCAATTTAAAATGAAAACATTTTGGCATCTCTAGCAGTCTTGAGCCACATGGAACAACAATATAAACATACAATGTTAGATTTAGTTGTCTCAGTCCAGGTCTTATCTAGAAAACAAGCCCAGAGGCGGATATAGATTATAAAGTTTTGTTTTCCCTAGTTCAGATATTGAAGAATGATACTTTTATTTTTATTAAAATGTTATCTGTAAAGAACAAATACTATTTGGAGAAACTCAACATAAAGTCAGAACGTAAGCACTTCCCTCTGTCCATTGCCATCTGTCTCCGAGGAGTACAGAAAAAGATTCTACGTATGAAAAGAGTTTTCATGATGCTACATGAACCTTATCAATTAAATAAAGTTAATATCTTGGCTGAAGCTACAGGAATAGCTCTTTATATCTATAAGGAAAGCAATGAGCCATCTAAGCTAACTCAGCATAGAGAACATTTACTAACAAAATGGTTGTAGAGACCCATTGATTCGATAGATGTCTGGGATTGCACGTAATAGAGAAACTCAGGACAAAAATGATCAGAGATTTGAAAGCTGTTAACAGATTCTTTTTATCTGCCCTAGGATGGTTTATTAGCACCAGAGAGGTTTCCTGTTTTCTTTCTCTTTGATGATATTGCTTTATGAAGCAACAAATGTTTTCATTTGGAAAATAAGAACTCATTGACATGTTAACTGAACTGTGGTTTCTTTAATGATGCCAAGGGAATAAATATGCTAATTCAGAGTTTTGAAGAATGACCTCGGTAAGGCCCATTACCCTGCTGATTTTGTGGCTTCTAAGCCCAGGTGAGAAGAAGTTAGTATCACATAGCAGGGAATACTTCGGTATGCAAATGAATTAGAATTTATATGGAGCAATTTGGTCATATGGTGATATATTTTTCCATGACAAATTTTTATAATATAGTTTCCAAAGTAACGCTTAATAGTCAATTATAACAACTTGAGGAAATTTATACCAAGCTACAACTTGATTCTTCATAGGAGCAGTTGCTATGAAACTCTATTACATGAATCAAAAATATTTACAAAAATCTTACACAAGTGATACCATTTTATTGAACAATAAAAGTCTTCTCGTAAGCACAAACAATCCGAACCCATGTTCCTGAAGGAGGTAGTATCACCAGGGGCCAGGCAAGGATCTAACAACAGCGGAATGTCGGCTGGAAAGAAAGGATTTCCCTGGTTTAAAACTGGAACGAAACAACGCTCAACATTTGCAAAACATTCCTTTATTATTAGAAATAAATTATTTGTATAAAAATTGCATGCGTCAATCATTGCATTTATTTTGTAGCACAACCCAGGGCTTCAATCCAGTCAGCCAGTACAAGAAACAGACTCAGAGGCTTATACAAGTTGAACAGTGTGGGACAGGAACAGGAGTTCTCACAATCACAGAAAAATACTTACAAGAATAACATCAGACATGGTTTATTTCAACAGCATTTTTTTTCACAAGCTAACATTAGTTTTCCGTTTGAGATTTGTTTTTGTTTTTGTTTTTTTTATAACTGCTCACAAGTAAGCAATACTTTAGCTTGACACTCATTGGTTGTATTGTATAAAAACGGGCTTCTTTGCTCCTCAATATGGATACTTTTGGCTCATGGCTAATTTTTGTTCCTTACGAGACAATTGATCTGATTGATTGAAGTCTATGGAGATCTCCCAGAGTGCGTTTTTGCAGTCTCATGTTCAGTATTTAAGAACACACAGCACCTTCCTTCAGATGGTGCAATCTCCCTGTTCAGATTGAATGATTACTGTAGCTGATGTATGTTGTCTTGGTAGAAGAAGCTGTTAAGAAAAATTAAGACAAGTTATTATAATATAATAACCATTTTGTTGTTGTAATTTCAAAATTCAAATTCTGCTAGGGATGTCTGATTATAATGTAATTTTTAAATACATTACTTAGTATTTTAAACCATGCATTAGAAATCTAATGAGAAATTCAACAAAAGTGCTAATCTACAAAAGTTCTCAGTCCAGTGTATAGCAGAAGAGTGAATATTAAAAAAAAAAAAAAAAAAAAGGCTTATCAGTAGAAAACTTTAGTGAAACACTATTTACATGTTGCCTTGACAAATTTAATTTCCATACACATCATTAAAAAGACACCAATATTCCACAAAATAGGCATGAAAAAAAGTCTACCAAACTAAATGAAAGATTGTATTCATTTCAGGGATCCCACAACCAGTACCTTGGCAATGCTTATCTTCCATTTAAAAATTAACAATACTCTCAGACTTTAGATAAACATGTCAAAATCTCAAGTATATACCATTCTGCACTAAATATTGACACAGCCAATAGATATTTGTGGGTTTTTGAAAGTTTTAACTGAGGGATACATGAAAATAAAATCTCAATGGATAAAATTCATATTTAACTCTACTGCTATCAACTTACTATAAAACAATCATCATTGGTATAAGCCTATTAAAAAGATATGAGCAACAGAACATTGTGTCTAATTTACACTCATGCTGACACTTCCAGAAAAAAAAAAAAAAGCAGACTAATTATAAATAACGGCAAAATTCAAACATTCAACTAGTGTGTGAAAATGTTCAAAATTGTTACCTCCTTTAAGATTAATTGCACATAAAAACTTACACATGTATTTCAGTGCAGTAATTTAATTCAGAATGAAAACACTTTTAAATAATTTATTACAGGTGTGTTCATTGAGTACTTCTAGAAATCATAAAGCTATTTTTTGTATATAATTGATAATCAGACTTATCTCTCTGTCATTCTTATCACTGGTAATCGACCCATGCAGACTACAGAGAACAAAATCATGCTAAATGTATCACTGAAATAAACCCAGTCCAAGTAAGTGCCAATTATACATGGCTTTAATAACTTTTATTTAATTTAATAATACTAAGTACATGTTCAAACTAGGTCACTCATGAATTTATCTTCACTGGTCACACTTGATTATTATCATGGCATATTGAAAAGAAATGAATTTGAATCCAGCTATACATTAAATTCTATTTTTACAAAATGAATAAAAATTAAGCAAATTTATGCTCCTTAGCCTCACCACTAATTAAAAGCTATAAAAGAATAGATATAGAGAATATTTTTGGAGAATAAGTTTTAGTTTGAGAAAAACACTATTGTGTCCCCCACCCCTCTTTCTATTTGTGTGTTTGCACATGAGCATGGGAGGGGTGTGTGTGTGTGTGTGTGTGTGTGTGTGTGTTGTGTCTCTGTGTGTGTGTGTGTGCGTGTGTGCATGCGTGTGTGACAAAGAGCTCATGTGTTTATGTGTATACCCCTGTATTTGTTCCTCTGAATATGTCTTTCTATATAACACTGTGTGTTTCTGAGTGTGTGTGTGTGTGTGTGTGTGTGTGTGTGTGTGTGTGTTCACAGGCATGCATGGAAAGGCCAGAGATCAATCTTAGATAACATGATTTAAAGTCATCATCTTGTAATGTAAGAGAGGCTTTCTTCAAATGTGGGAACCACTGAGTAAAAGAGGCCTGGCTCTCCAGGAAGTTCCATCCCAGTACTTAGTTTATAAAATTGTGCTCACACCCAGATTTTTATGTGGATGCTGTTGCACTGCTCAGTATCTCACGCTTTGGGGGCATTTGGTGACTGAATCATTCCTTGTCCTTCTGTGGTCCTATTAGATAGTCTTCTTTCCAGAAAGTAAGCTGATTCGTGTGTGTGTGTGTGTGTGTGTGTGTGTGTGTGTGTGTGTGTATACAAAGTGAGGCACAATGACTTTTATATTGGTTGACTTCCATTTTCATGTGCTGATTAATATAATGCATTTTACATTTTGTGCTTCTAAATCCCTCTAAGAAAACAAAAATGAATATTTATTCTGTTTCTGATAGATTTTCTGTTAATTATTTGGAGTTGTGATGAAGAAAACCTGCTGTGAGTTAGAAAATGGACTAGTAAAACGGTCGCTGAGCTTTCTACACTATTCCACATTTTCAGAAGTTTCTGGTAGTATAGGAAATGTTTATTGATTTATTAATTTATTAACTATGTACACAGCAAAAAGGAAGAGTCTCAGGCAAGAATGACAAAGCACCAGACATGCTGAAGTGGATGGGTGAATCTCACCAGATCCCAGTCACAGACAGAAAACTACAGGCAGCTAACAAATCCTGAATGTTGAAGGCAGAACTAGTCATCCCACAGAGAGTACACTCATGGGTGACACAATATGAAATAATCAGTCCTGAAAATATAAACATACAAGTAAAATATAAAAAATTTAAAATAAAGAGGCCATGGGATGGAAGAGAACAAATTTTTATTTACAAGTTATTATCAATTAGAGATTGCTTCTGGGTTAGGGACTTGGCATGTGCCCACTTCTTCCAGCTCTAGCATCCCATCTGGTAAAGACCTGTGTAGGACCTAGGCATGCTTCTACAGTCTCTATGCTTTCATATATGCATTGATCATGTTCATTTAGAGGGCCTTGTTTCCTTGGTGTCTTCCATCCCCTCTGTCTTTTACACATCTTCCATATCCTCTTCGTTAATTGCCTGGGAGAGATTTGGTGAAGACATCTAGTTTGAGGCTAAGGTTTCCAAGGTCTCTAACTTTCTGTATAATGTCAGGCTGCGGTTCACTGTGTTTGTTCCCATTTGCTGCAGCAGGAAGCATTTCTGATGATGGCTGAGCAAGTACTGACTGGTCTATGAGTCCAGATGAATGTCATTAGGAATCATTTTACTGACATTTGGTGTTTGAACAGTGTGGTGTAGTCTTACCTTATTTCCCTAGGCTATTTTATTTATGTTTGTATTTATTTATATTTATATTTATATTTATTTATGTTTTTTATATTTTCTCTGTTTTTATGCCACAGGTCTTTTACATACTATTATGGCTTCCAGTTTGGCTATTTCTTTCTTTTATTACTGGATATTTTCTTTATTTACATTTCAAATGTTATCCCCTTTCCTGGTTTCCCTCCCTCCCGGAAACACTCTATCCCATCCTCCCTCCCCCTGCTTCTATGAGGGTGCTCCTCCATCCACCTACCCACTCCCACCTCCCTGCCCTTAACTCCCCTACTCTGGGGCATCTATTCAGTCTTCATAGGACCAAGGACCTCTCATTCCATTGTTGCCTGACAAGGCCATCCTCTGCTACATATGCAGCTGGAGCCATGTGTACTCCTTGGCTGATGGTTTAGTACCTGGGAGCTCTGGGGGGGTCTGATTGGTTGATATTGTTGTTCATCCTATGGGGTTGCAAACTCCTTCAACTCCTTCAGTCCTTTCTCTAACTCCACTATGGGGCACCCCATGCTCAGTCCAATGGTTGGCTGCTAACATTTGCCTCTTTATTTGTAAGGCTCTGGCAGGGCCTCTCAGGAGATAGCCATATCAGGCTCCTGTCAGCGTGCATTTCTTGACATCCACAATAGTGTCTGGGTTTGGTGACTGTATATGGGATGAATCCCCTGGTGGGACAGTCTCTAGATGGCCTTTTCTTCAGTCTCTGCTCTACACTTTATCTCCATGTTTGCTCCTGTGAGTATTTTGTTTCCCTTCTAAGAAGGACCGAAGCACCCCACTTTGGTCTTCCTTCTTCTTGAGCTTAATGTGGTCTGTGAATTTTATCTTGAGTATTTGAATGTGGAAAGGAGTAAGTCTCTGCATTGACATCTGTTTCTTTTGTCTTTTTTTTTTAGACTCTTTCCCTTCTGTTTGTTTTCTCCAATTCCAATATGTTAATTTCTGTTGCATGCTTTTATCTATTATTTTATTATATCTTAATTTTACCTTATTATGATTAAGAAGACTACTTTCTAATGAGAAACAGAAGAGGAGGGAGTGGATCCAGAGGGGAAAGGAAATGGGGGTGAGGGTGGGGGGAACTAGAGGGGAAGAAGGAAGGGAATACATAATGAAGGAACATTATGAGAGAAAAAAATTCAGAAAGGAAAATAAAAATGAAGCAATTAAAAGGGATGGCTGAATGATAGATAATTTTCATAACTCATTATTTTAGAATTATCATGGATTAAAATAGATTAAAAATATGCAGATAAACTAACATCGGAAATATTTTTGACAAAGTTCATGTGTATACATGTGTATACACCTTTGAAAACCAGAGCAATGATAAACTTCCTTAGGAGTACCTTACAGGCTAAAGGAACAGAAACGGCTGCATTTTTATTAATCAGTATATTATAGAAACATAAGAAGAAGTAGCATGGTGACTAGGTAGTGCTGGAGTATTGAACATCCTCAGGCCCAAGGGTCACTCCTCCCACTGATGTCCAACAAGGTCATTCTCTGCTATATATGTGGCCAGAGCCATAGGTACTCTGGTTGGTGGTCCATTCCCTGGAAGCTCTGGTGGGTCTGGTTGGTTGATATTGTTGTTCTTCCTATGGGGTTATAGAACTTTTAGATGGTTTCTCTGATTTTGATTTAATTTTGGTATTTGGTATCTGTGTAGAAAATTGTTCATTCATCCACATTTTTCAATTTTGTAGTAGGAGCTGTGGTTTTTTGTTTTTTGTTTTCAATTTCCTCAGTTTCTGTTGTTATATCTCCCTTTACATTTCTGATTTTTTTAATTTGGATATGGTCTCTGTGCCCTCTGGGCGTGGTTCAGCTTCATGTATATGTGGGCTTTCTGATGTTTCTGCTGCTATTGAATACACAGCTTTATTCTGTGATGATCTGATAGGATAGATGGGATTATTTCAAAATTCTTGTATCTGTTGAGGCCTGCTTTGTAATTTTACCTTCCAAATGGGAACTTTAACTCTTCCAGAATATAATAAGCTCACCTTCCTAAGCCTTCACATTTGTAATCTTTCTCTTTATTTATTCTGGAGAAGTCATAGAAATATGTTCTCTGGTTATATTACTTCCACTTTAGCATCTACAGAAAATAACAAGGAAATAGCCAGTGTTTGAGATTTATTTACCAATATAAGACCTGTATTCATTGACAATAGATATTTTACTTTTAGGGGAAACTAGTTGCTCTTCATGGGCTTGGGAAAAGATATTGATTTTTTTTTGCCTCCTACCTTGTTCCTTAGGTGGGCCTGGGATAATTGGTATTTATTCCACCAAAATGCTAGTTGTTTCTGCTTGAAACTCCATTATGTTTTTTTCTGCACTGCCACAAAAACACGGGTCAAACAGTGTATGGTGATTCATGCTTCCAGTGCCAGCATTGAATATGCATAGTGCCAAGAGCAGCTTACTGGCGTCTGCACAGGTTTAAAATCCCTATACTGATGCTTTCAAGTTGGAAAACAAAAAAGTTCTGCCCCCAAATCACTAGCATTCTGCTAATAGCCCTGTCATTGTTAAAGTGTTTGTCTATCATGGGAGGTGATCATATGTGTGTGCTACTGAAATCAGTTCTTGCACATTCACAAGACTGCTTTCAAAAGAATGGTGTCTGTGTGAGAATTATTTGTGGAGTTGTGACAGGTTTCTAGAAATGTGACTGACATTTTTACTAGATAATATTCCTGGGGTCAGGATGGCCTCTGAGGATGGCTTAAGCCCTTAAGGCTTTACTTTTATTTTTAATTTATTAGCTTCTTTCTATAGTGTGTGTGTGCCTTTGGGTGTATGCCAACATACAACTATATAACTTATGGGCTTTGGTTCTCTCTCTTAACACTATGTGGGTCTCAGGATACACTTCAGGTTGTCAGACAGTGGCAAATGCCTTTGCCCATTCTGCTACCTCACCAACCCACAACCTAATTAGCTTACTCTGCATTTCAATATATCTGAGACTACCTCTATGCATACACATTGCAATATGCAATGTTCATAGATATCTAGATAGCTTAACTCAGAGAAATTTTTGTCAACCCAGTGGAAACTAGACATTTCTTTAGTAATTAAGTAAAAAAACAACAACAACAACAACAAAAAAAACAAATTCTTAGTCTTCCTTTGTATTTAATGTCTGTGGTAGTTGGAATGAAAAGAGCCTATATAGACACATAGGGAGCGGCACTATTAGGAGGTGTGGCCCTGTTAGTGACAGTGTGCCACTGGGAAAGTCTTTGAGGTCTCAGATGATCAAGCCAGTTGTGGCAACTCATTTATCTCTGCTTGCTGCCTACAGATTAGGATATAGAATTCTCAGCTCTCTCTCCAGCACCATGTCTAGCTGCATAACGTCATGCTTTTTGCTATGATGAGAATGGACTAAACCTCAGAATTGTAAACCAGCTAGGATTAAGTGAGTCCTTATAAAAGTTTCCATGGTCTTAGTGTTTCTTCACAGAAACAGAAACCCTAACTAAGACAATGTCAAAAGAAAACCAAGCCAGGCGTGGTGACACACGCTTTTAATCCCAGCACTTGGGAGGCAGAGGCAGGTGGATTTCTGAGGTCGAGGNCAGCCTGGTTTACAGAGTGAGTTCCAGGACAGCCAGGGCTACACAGAGAAACCTTGTCTCGAAAAAACAAAGAAAAACAAACAAAAACAAAACAAAACAAACAACAACAACAACAACAAAAAGACAAGAAAACCAAGCAGAGAAAAGACCCTGCTAAAAGATTCTGGGAGGAAGGGAGAATTTTTTGTTCGTGGATATCCTTATTTCTCTGATATGGGATCTTATAATATAGCCCAAGCCACAGATTTGCAATACTCTTGCCCCGTACTCCAAACTTCTAGGATTACAGATGTGTAACACTAACAAAAAATGCTTATATTTACTTATTATAAACCAATACTATTTCATTAACAAAAGACTGAGACCCATTCCAGAGTAAGAACTTGAGCTTTAATTTATTTCTACTTAATTTGTCTATACAACTAAGTAATATAAATGAAATCTTTATTATATATTCTATTTTCTAAATCTTTACAATACAAATATCCAACCCGTTTATGTTCTCTTATGGATATCAAGAAAACTTTAACTGTTAATATAAATTTTGGCAGATAATCCTGCAAGGCAAATGTTAACATATGATGATTCTGGGTCAACTACAGAGCAAAGAAATGTAGATGAAGAAAGTGGTCCAAAGGATTCTGTTTCCTGGGTCAGGTGGCCTTCGAGGCTTATTGGAAATTAACATATTCAAGCAAAAAAAAAAAATCAAGGAAATTCAAAAGAAGAAAAGACCTTGGGGAGCCAAGTACTTGTGATGACTCCACTCCACATGTTAACAAAGTCTTCTCTCATTTTCCCCTAAAACTAAACACCTGGGCATTTAATTGTGCAAGGTCTAGAATACCTCCTTCCCCAAGAATCCCTTTAGAAATCACAAAAAGACACCAATACTGAAGCAACAGATATTGTAGATTAATTCCTAAAGTTTCAGAAATGGCATTTGTAAATGAAACAGCATCCCTAACACCAAGCTGTGTGATTCTTTAAAGGAGGAGCTACACTGCAGTTCTTTTTTAGATACCTCAGGTGGAAAGTTTGTGTGCTGGGAACTACTTATTTGTAAACATTTAGCTCTCATCCAATGGTTCTGACTGTTGTTATAGTCTCAAAGTGTATGGACAATTATAATCACAGAACTGTGTAGCGTAGTTCCCAAGACTAGTAGAAGAATGTTCAACGTACATCTATTAGGAAGTGCTCCCGCTCTTGACCATCTGAAAGTCTACAGATGACTTACTGTTGGTTTCAAGACTCTCACAGAGTTCACTTTTCACCTCGCCGTTTGGTCTGTCATTTCCCTTTTGGATCAGTTTGCTTTGCATGGTAGCGGCTGTGACCACAGCCTTGAAGCTTCTCTTGCGTTTTTGAACGTTCTGCTCTGGATGAAAAATTATAATATAAACTTTGGGCATATAGAGCATTCCCAGAGACACTGAAGCACTTAAACTCATGGAGACAGTAAGTGTTGTTGTCTGGATGTACATCTGAGGAGAGGAAAAAAAAAAAGAAACAGAGTCGTGGTTATTAAGTCTGACTAGAAGGAAATAAAGCAAATAACACACTATTTTCTAAAATTATTCCACTTTCTCTCCTATAGCTACATTGGAGAATATTTACTGAAATTGCCCTTGACTGCAGTCAAGCTTTCAGTATGACAAACTCCTAGTAAAGATGAGTGAATCTGTACTTTAAAATCCTTGCTCCTTAAAACAAATTGAGAAGGGGTGGAGCTTATGTTTCTTTTTAGATGATAAACTACATAAGGAAGGGGACAAAATACTATCTGACAAGAGACTAATATGTTGCACTACATTGTCTACTTGCAAAGGTACCAGTGGCCCAGATGATTATCACAATTCTTTTTTTTTTTTTTTTTTTTTTTTTGGTTTTTCGAGACAGGGTTTCTCTGTATAGGCCTGGCTGTCCTGGAACTCACTTTGTAGACCAGGCTGGCCTCGAACTCAGAAATCCGCCTGCCTCTGCCTCCCAAGTGCTGGGATTAAAGGCGTGCGCCACCACGCCCGGCGATTATCACAATTCTTAACAAAGAGTATATTACATGCAGCGAAGATGGAGACAGTACAGCAACTTAGATTATCATGATATACATTGCTTCTGAAACATCATTGTTCTCATATAATTATGTAGAATTTTTTTCTTAGATATATACTTTAATTACATTTCAAATGTTGTCCCTTTTACTGGTTTCCCCTCCAAAATCCTTCTATCCCTTCCCCCCTCCCTCTGCTCCCCAGCCCACCCACACCCACTTCCTGGCCCTGGCATTCCCCTACCCTGGAACCTTCACAAGACCAAGGACCTTTCCTCTCATTGATGACAGACTAGGCCATCTCTGCTACATATGCAGCTGGAGACATGAGTCCCACCATGTGTACTCTTTGGTTGGTGGTTTAGTCCCTGGGAGCTCTAGAGTTGCTGGTTAGTTTTAACCACCAAAACTGGTTTTAAAAAAACTCACAAACATGATAAAGGGGCATGGTTTTATTTAATAGCCTATCTAATGAATACTTTCTGGGATTTCTCATTATTTATATAACACCAATATAAATATAAGATTTTTAACAAAATGTGAAGGATCTCCTTCTAGGGGTTTGAGAGGAAATAAGTTGAAGGTTTTGAGTGGTTAAGAAAACTTTTAGCTCTTGAGAGAGATCCATGGTAAATTCTCAGCATATATAGTGGATCACAACCATCCATAACTTCAGGTCCAGGAAATTCAACACCCTTCATGGATTTCCATGGGCATTGGGAACCCATGTGGTACAGAGATATAGATGCAAGCAAAACACACACACATTTAAAATATAATAAATACGTATTCAAGTAAAAGAAATAGTTCCTACTCTCAGATATCAGATACAAGTCTTAGCAGTGGAGTCTCAGCAGCAGGTTTTGAAAATTCTTTCTGTGTATTGATTCCTTGTTGCATATCAATAATATAAGATTGATGCTCTTATTGGAAATACAGAAAAAGATAAGGAACATGAGATTGGGAAGGAGATGTGTCTATGGGGCCTCAAGAAAGAAGTAGCTGGTGGATATCACAAAAATACATTGTGTACTTGTATGAAGTTTTCAAAGAATACTTACAAAGGATCATAAAGAAGGGGGCAAGCATACAAAGAACATGGCAAAGTTCAAACTATACCCACAAATATTCTAAAACCACTTGAGTTGATAATCATTATCAGGATTGCTTGAGTTAGATTCTATTGAATTAATCCAAACTAAAAACAAGGAGAATGTAGAGCTCAAGCAACTTTTAAATGATATAACCTCACAAACTGGATTTGTAGACTTTTTAAATGTATCTTAATTAGTTAATTTTGTAAACTATATACAATATTAATCTAAATAGTATGTGATGTTTAGTTTGAATTGTCAAGTTGGCACAATCTAGAATCACCTGGTATGCAAGTCTCTATGACAGGCATATGGCTTCTTGCCATATCTATGGAGGATTGTCTCTACACTGTTAATTGATGTGGGAAGAACCAGCCTAATATAGGTAGCACCATTCCCTAGACAGTGGATCTAGACTTTATAAGTGAAGAGAGAGGACAATACACAAGTTGACTACTTGCATGTATTTTCTCTTGAATATTGGTTGTGGATATGTCTAGCTGATTCAAGTTCACACATTGACTTCCACACAATTGTCAGCTACAACCTGGAAAGGAACGTGTCCCAGAAAAACCTAAGTTTAAATTCTAGCAACAGCAAACCTAAGTTTGAATTGAATTCTAGCACAATCCCACATATATTTCTCTCTCTCTCTCTCTCTCTCTCTCTCTCTCTCTCTCTCTCTCTCTCTGTCCTCTCTCTCTCTCTCTCTCTCTCTCTCTCTCTCTCTCTCTCTCTCTCTCTCTCTCTCTCTCTCTCTCTGTGTGTGTGTGTGTGTGTTTGTGTGTATGTGTGTGTGTGTGTTTGTGTGTGTAGACAAGCAGGAAGATTAAAAAATCTGAAGTTTACTTAGATGAGAAAAGCCTCATCCACTCCTGATAATTGGAAAAATATATGATTTTATTTTCGTCTCTGGCTTTTAAATTTATTACCTAGAAATTCACATGTATAGGGCATTATTTAATACAATTATATATCATTGTTTAAAGTATAGACACAGAGTAATAACTCAAAAAAGTTATTCACCATACAAGTTTGAATCTTCAAAGGTACAAACAAAACTTCCTTCCATGTGTTTGTGACAAGAGAAATTATGCATAGATAGCTGTACAACAAGTGAGTTTGGGGAATAATCAGTGGATAGATAGATTCTACTAGATGTCCAGGAAAATGTCACTGTAATATCACTTTGAAATAAACAAAATGAAGTGTTTTTTTTCCAAATCTAAATATGTGTTGATATTGAAGTTTCATACCTTGGGTAACACAACAGTTTGATTTCTTAATGTTGTGTGCTACTAGGTGAAGGAAGGGATGGTATTGTCTCACACAAAACCATATAAATCCACCAAGAGATACTGACAGTAGTACTATCTTAATTATCTCTTTTCATTCTTCTTAGCTCTTTCCCATCTTCTTCCCCCCAACTTCCCCATGACCGAGGAAGGGGAGCTGTTTTCCATCACATCCTCTCATGACCTGCTATTGTCTCAGCTTCCAAGTCCAATTAATATTTTGAACCTGAAACAATTGGGTGCTTTGAAGCTGATGTAAGTCCACTTTCCTCTCAGGAAAGGCACTAAGGAGAACCCAAAATGAGGCCTACAGATGTGATGTCTTTTCCTAGGGCCAATTCCAATCTTCTCTTCATTCTGTGTACATCATTTTCACACATCCAAGAACTTCTGAATGTAGGTCTTTACCTAGAATTCTAAAGGAAATAGGGAAGATAGTCTAATTTTTTTTGTCATAATGCTCAATCTTTTTTGTTCAAAGAGCTACTTGAATTTAGACCTCCATAGATGCTGACATTTCACCCAACTGAAGTAATCCATTGTAATAAATAAGAAACAAAACAGCTTTGTGTTAACCCTCCTTCATTTCTTACACCATAAACACTAGACAGTGGCGCCCTCTGAAATCAGCTTCACAGTTTTTAGCCCTTTTCCATATGAAAACAAACACACAAATACAGGTTAAAACATTTAATTCTAAAATAATATATTGTTTTTTGGCTTTTTGCCTAGGATTAAATAAAATAAATATTCTCTTTTTAAACTATTTTTAAGTTTTTTTAAAAACTAAAATAGAATTAAGTACCTTCCACTAATTCCTTTTGTGGGCTACAGTCTGTCCCAGATACTTTTTTCAAACACTTTCTGTGGTTCCTATGCATATAGATAGATAGATAGATAGATAGATAGATAGATAGATAGATAGATAGAGAGATATAGATATAGATATAGATATAGATATAGATATAGACATTATAGCTGTGATATAGTCACTCCACTCTAATTGTTGTGTTGCATAAACACAATAGGAAAAACAAGTATTTTTTATGCTTGAGAGAAATTCTGAGTTCTGCACATTCAAAGAATCATGATAAACTTTTGAGTCTGGGAAATATCACTGTCCTGAGTGTTGTGGAACTATCAGTAGGTTAGAGATGTCATGCTGTGATCTCGCTAGTGAAGACACAGATGTCTTTGATCTGAATTATTTGATGATTCTCATTATACTCTCTTCAGTGTTATGATGTATGTTTGAGAGATGAAATGTCAAATCAAAAGCTAAAAGTGAAGCATTGTGAATAAAGTCTGTCACCAAAGTATCAGACTGGTTCATATTTAAGCTCTGAATCCTTAACTTTGAACTGCAAGCAATGGTGATTATCAGCTGAAACAAAACAAAAGAAACAATCAAACAAAAGATAGGGATCACATGGCATGTACAAAATCAGTTTTCTGAAGTGCTGAAAAGAGATTTTATAAGGAAGCTAAATCTATTCAGGTGGGTGTCTAGATACATACTTGTAAGCCAAGAAGTCAGGAGCTGAGTCAGAAGGATTGTGTGTTTATAGCCATGACCATGAGCAACATAATATCAAAGCCATGAGAAGTTAGTTATATAGAGATCACATGCATCATTAGAATTTACCAGGCACTGACAATCATTAAGAATGGGTATTTTTGTTGTTGTTGTTTTTGTTTTTTGAGACAGGGTTTCTCTGTGTAGCCCTGGTTGCACTTGAGCTCACTTTGCAGACCAGGCTGGCCTTGAACTCAGAAATCTACCTGCCTCTGCCTCCGAGTGCTGGGATTAAAGGCCTGTGCCACCACGCCCAGCTCCAGAATGGGTATTTTTTACATTCAGAAGACAGATTTCCAGAACATCATTCCTACATAATCATTCATCCCTTATGTCACCAGATACAAGATGGTAACAACATAATAGGCATTTAAACTGAGATTCCCAAATTCAAATGAACCAACAGCCACCACTTAGCAAAGTACTTAAAGAATTATAAAACCAAAATTATTTTCTCATATTATAAAAGGCAGCATCAAAATCTGTAAAAAGGAAAGAAAAAACTCAAAGAGACAGTCACAAAATAACCAAAGCAATATCTTATATATATGTGCACATAAAACTACAAGTTTTGAAAGAATACAACTATAAAAAACGTCAAAGGGGATTGAAGAAGCCAATCTGGCTGATAAGAATAATAACAAAGAACTCATACAGTGTTTTCTTGCTGTTGTTGTTGTTATTGATGATGATGATGATGATGATGATGATGATGATGATGGACAACTGGTTTTAGGCATCAAAATAAATCATGACAGTGAGGATTCAGGCAGGGTACCAAGTTCAAAGAATTTGGTACCCATAAATAAAAGATTTATGGGAGAGAGATAGCCTCAAGGGATTTATAGGAGTTGTGAAGATTCTGTGGATTAATGTAAGCAATCATGAGATTGTAATTTAATTTAGATATTTAAAGGTCAATGTACAGGGGTAAAAGGGTTAGCTCAGCAGTTGATTTTGGTTTGATTTCCAGTACCTACATGTTGACTCACATGGAATAAATAAAGTAAAAGAGGGGAAACTAACTCTCTCTCTCTCTCTCTCTCTCTCTCTCTCTCTCTCTCTCTCTCTCTCTCTCNCNCNCACACACACACACACACACACACACACACACACACACACACACACACTGCCAGCATCACCAACACTACCAGGAGCAGAAGCAATAGCAGCAGCCCCATCACATAACACCATCACCACAACAACAAAATAACAGGAATCAACAAAAAAATGTTCATTGATACCTTCAATAAAGATGCTAGCAGCTAGTGGCTGGGTGGAAAAGGTAGAATTTGCAGGTTCTGGCAGGTAGACAATCAAACACAGGATAGGATAGGAGAAAAGATTTCATCATGCTTTGGAGGGAAAAAGAATCACCAGCTTTGTGGAATCTCTGGTGGAGTGACCAGGGCCTCTTTTCTGATTGGGCCTGGGGTAGCCGGTGGGAGATCAGAAAGGTAATTAAGCTGAGGGCAGATTTAGGAGGCTGAATAAGGCGAAAGTAACAGGACAACTAAGACCAGAGTTAGAGATGTTGAGCTGGGAGGGAAGATGAGAACACATTAGCAGTAGGAAGCTAAGAAGTGTTCCACCATTGAGCTAAAGCATAATTAAAAAAAAAAAAAAAAAGATATCGGTCAATATCAACAGTCTCAATTCTCCAACAAAAAGACAGAGTAAAAGAATGGATGCAAAAACAGGATCCATCCTTCGGCTGCATACAAGAAATATTCCTTGACATCAAGAATAGACATCATCACAGGGTACCACAAAAAGTATTCCAAGAAAAAAGGATCTAGGAAGCAAGCTTGTATACCCATTTTAATATCTGACAAAATATTAAAGTCATATTTATTATTTCTGCCAAAACTAATTGGAAGAGAAAATGAATTACACTATCAAGGGAAAATTCCACCAGGAAGACATTGCAATTCTTAACACCCATATACCAAACACAAGCACAACCAAGTTCATAAAAGAAAGACTACAGTTTAAATCACATACTGAGAGTCACACATTGCTATTGAGAGTCTTCAATACCATATTCTCACTAAGAGACGTGTAATTCAGGCCAAAGAAAAATAGAGATCCTTTCTATATACAAATGAGAAATCAATTGAGAAAGATATTAGGGATATAAATATCTCTCATTATTATGAATAGATAGGATTAATATAGTAAAAATGGCCATCCTATCAAAAGCAATCTATACATTCAATGAAATCCCCATCAAAATTCCAGCATAACTTCTTACAGATCTTGAAAGAACAATTTTTGGCTTCATATTCAAAACATGAGTGTCACATAAAACATCCAGCATACTACTAATAAAAAAAAATTTCTGGAGGCAACATCAACCCAATTCCAAGTTATATTATAGAGTTATTGCAATATTAATAATAATAAAAACATTAGCATGGTATTGACACAAAACAAATACATTGATCCTTGAAATCAAACTGAAGACCCAGAATAAATTCACCTATTTATGGACAATTGATTTTTGAAAAAGAAGCCAGAAATACACAATTTTAAAAGGGCAGCATGTTTAAAAAATTTTGCTGGTTAAACTGGGCAGATGGATATATAAGAATCAAAATAGATCCATACCTATCACCCTGCACAAAACGAAAGTCCAAGAGGATCAAAGACCTAATACAAATACAAACACTCTGAATCGGATAGAAAGAAAAGTGGTAAATAGCCTTGAAAGCACTGTCACAACAGAAGACTTTCTGAACAGAACACAGGCACTAAGATCAACAATTAATAAATGGGACCACATATAACTGAAAATTTCTGCAAGACAAAGGACATGAACATTCAAACCAAGTTGCAGCCTGTAGAATGGGAAATGACTTAAACCAACTACATATCCAATAAATGTCTAATATCCTAAGCACACAAAGATCTAAAAAAAAAACCACTAGATATTAAGAAAGATAATCCAATTTAATAATATGGTAGAGATCTAATGGAGAATTCTCAAATGTGGAAAGCAAATGGCTGAGAAACACTTAAAGAAATGTTCTGCATCCTTAGTTATCAGGGAAATGCAAATCAAAACTACTTTGAGATTTCATTTTACACCTGCTAAAGTGGCTAAGATTAAGACAAATAAATGACAGATAGCTCAAACTAATGAGGATGTGGAGTAAGGGAAACATTGTCCACTGCCAGTGAAAGGGCAAACTTGTAGAGTCATTATTGAATTCTGTGTGACAGTTCCACAGGAAGATCCAGCTCTACCACTCTTTGGCATATACCCTGAGGACAACTCTTAGTTAGGTTTACTATTGCTGATATGAAACACCATGATCAAAGTGCCTTGGAAGAAAACAGTTTTATTTCATCTTATATTCCAGATAATATTCCATGAAGGAAGGAAGTCACTAGAGGACTCAAATAGGGCAGGAACCTGAAGGCAGGACCTGATGCAGAGGCCATGGAGAAGTGCATACAAGTTTGCTCCCCAGGGCTTTCTCAGCTTGATTTCTTACAGAACCCAGGACCACAATCACAGGAATGGCTCCACCCAAAATATGAAATGGTCTCCCCCAGAATTTCTAATTAAGAAAATTCCTTACAGCCAGATTTATGGAAACATTTTCTCATTTAAGGCTCCCTCATTTCAGATAATTCTAGCTTGTGTCAAGTTGACATAAAACTAGCCAACACAGCATGCTCCACCCTGCCACAAAGATACTTGGACACTTGCTCAACTGTGTTCAGAAATGGGGGTGGCAGTGGAGGGAACGGCAACTAAAAATACTAGATGCTCCTCAGCAGATGAAAGGACCAAGAAAATGTGCTAATTTTACACATCAGAATATGACTCAGCTGCTTAAAAAAGAAATCACGAGGTTTGCAGGTAAATAGATGGAACTAGAAAATATCATCCGAGGTAACACAGACACAGAAAGAGAAATGTGGAATGCACTGACTTATGTGTTGATATTAGCTGTTAGATCAATGAGAACCAAGCAATAGAGGTTGGTAAGAGTAAGGGACTAGGGTGGGCTAACAGATCTTTCTAGTAAAAGGAAATAGAAAAGATAACTATGGATTAATGAGAAGGAGGACTGGAAGAGGAAGATTGCAGAGAAATGATATGAGGTGACTGCTCCCAACTTGCTAGTTGCAGGACAGCCTAGGTTCTGAGGAGGCATACTTTCTCAAGCAGAGAATCCCAGTGTTCTACCAAACAAGCTGCATGTCTAAGAAAGTAGCTTTCACAATCCTTTTCTCATGAGAAAATAACTTTGTTTTTATTTATAAGAAGAAACACATCTAAGAGTTGGACTCCTGATATATTTGTCAGTCTGCAAGGATGTTTGGGTCACTCTGAACCAAGATGAGCTATTGCTAGGGAAACAACAGCTGGTGAGAACTAGAAACTATGGGAAATCTTTGTTCTGCTTTGCCTTTAAAAGAAGTTGAAACTTTGAATAAATTGTGCATTAACTGGCTTGGTTGTGTATCCCCCTGTATCCTGGTTAATACGACTCTACCCTTGGGACTCCAAGACATAAGATGTTGTCAGGGGATCAAGTGGAAACTGGGAGAGAAGAGGGAGGTAAAGGAGGAACTACGAGGAGAGACAGCTAAAATTAAGTGCCATTCAAGGGGTAATATGCAAACCTGACAGAGCTGAAGCTTCCTAAAATATACACATTTAGTTACCTAAATGACATCACTGAATAATGTGGGAGACACATCCCAAGTATGGTATACATATAACTGAGATGTTAGCCACAGAGGTACCATGGAAACCCCCAAACACCTAAGTTTTTGCCAATGTTGCTCTGCATAGGCCCTATGAGTGAAGACATTACCTACACAATTTATTAATCATGGAACTGTTGGGCAGGTCCATACCTAGAGCCTTTAACACTACAGGTTAGTGTTCTCAGTGCTAGAAGGTAGTCTAGATGAACGCTACTAAAGGTGAAATGTAAACAGCATCCTAGTTACAAACCTTTTCATCTACAATGGTATCCTGCCTGAAAATATGTTAGTGCAATGGTGGCACAAAGGTTTTAGGAGTAACCATCCAATGTCTGGCTTGACTTAAGGCCCACTCTGTGAGATGGAACCCATACCCCATGTTGCCTGGGCAATCAAGAATCTAAGACTACATAGCTCAGGGACCTAGCATACAAGCAAACATTATTGTTTGGAAAAGGCAATAAAATGACTCCAAATGATATCCTCTAGACTCATAGATCAGTGCCTTGCTTAGCCACTATTAGAAAAGCTTCCTCTTGCAGCAGATGGAAACAGATATAGAGATCCACAGTTAGACATTATGTGGAGAGTGAGAAGCCCTGGAACACTCAGCTCTAAGCAGGATGACTCCATGAAATCTTCTCCTGCCTACCTGATAGAAAAGAATACAGAAAGAATGTAAGATGGGATGGAGGGGATGGAGGGGATGGAGGGGATGGAAGGGATGGAAGGGATGGAGGAGATAGAAGGGGTAGAAGAGATAGAAGGGATGGAGGGGATGAACAGGATGGAGGTAATGGAGGGGATGGAGGATATGGAAGTGATGGAGGGGATGGAAGTGATGGAGTGGATGGAGGGGAAGGAGAAGATGGAGGGGATGGAAGGGATGGAGGGAATGTAGGGGATGGAGGGGATAGAGGGGATGGAGAGAATAGAGGACATGTGGACACCAAGGAATAAACAGGATCCAAGTTCATATGAACTCACAGACTGAGGCAGCATGCCCAAAGCCTGCATGGGTCAGCACCTGAGAGGGTCCTAGAGCAGAAAGGAGAATTGGACAGATAGATGTTCCTATCCCAAACTAGAAGCTATTTCCAATTGATAACCACAGGAAAATAAAAATTTAATTTTCTCTATGGAAACCTCACTGGAGAAACTCTTAAGCATAGTCTGCATGCCCCTCTATAGGTGGCCAACAGAAAATGGACTAAATGATATCTATGCAGGTTTCTTATCTCATAGTGTGATGTCCTGGCTTTTCTTTTCTTTTTAATTTTATTTTTGTTTTTTACCCTATAGGTCCTTTCCATACATATTATGGCTTCCAGTTTTGTGTTTTTATGAGCTTCCTGAATGTGTAAATGAGTGAGTTACTATATCTGTATCTGCTTTTTTTTTTCCCTGTTTCTTTTCCTGGGCTCTCTTTTGTTTGTTTGTTTTGTACTATTCTGATATGTTCTCTTCTTTGTTGTTTTATTTTATTTCATTTTTTAAAATATTATCCCTTAGATAATAAAACCCTGTTTGGGATTTTGTTTGTTTTGTTTTTTAATGAGCTATCAAGTACGGAAGGACCTGGGTGGGAGGAGGGGTAGGGAGAACCTGGAGGAGTAGAAGAAAAGGAAAACATAATCAGGATATAGTATATATATATATATATAAAAATCTATTTTCAATAAAAGAAAACATGGTAAGACTTGACTAATCAACATAGAAATGAGAAAGAAGTTATAAATACGGGTACAAAATTAGGTTTTGAAATTTTAAGTGCAAATTATGCATAACTTCATGCCTCTAACTATAATCTAGGAAAATGTATAATTGCTTAAGAATAATATTAGGCAGGAACCCCCTGCTCATTCCCTGCAGAAGCTGGGAAACTCTGTCTGCCTCCAACCCCACTCTCACAGAGAATGCTCCCTGTCTGGGTCCTGCTCAGTGAAAACTCTGGACTGACATGACATCACTCCTCCTCCCCATGTTTCAGGCAACTCACCCAAGAGTGAACACCCAGCGGCTTAGCATTTGACCATATATGGATGCAATCCCAGTTCCTAGCTCATACCTCATTACTACTTATTAAAACTCTGTCAAACCCCCTTGCATTAGTCCAGATGTGTGACTTCCAGTGACCTCTACCTGTGGTCAGTGAACCCAACAGAGAGCTACCTCTTAATAATCCTCTCTTCATCTACTTATAATCCAGACTAATCTGGCCTATATCTGTGTTATCAAAGGAAAGAAAATGCCTATCAAATATCATTGGTCTGATGTAAGCCAGTGCCATGGAAGAAATCAGAAAAACAAAAAATCTAATAACTAACATTGTTCTTAGACCACAGAGGGAATTCACAGAAAGAATGTCCCCATTCACACTTCTTGCCCTTTGAAGAATTTGCACCCATGTTTTTGTGGGTCTTATCTTTCTATCTGTAGGGTATAAGAATTTCGAATATGCAGACTCTCTTTTGTAATTTGAGCTCCAAATGTTTTGGAAGCAGACTGAGAGCAGGACATTTCTAAGCTCTTCCCTCTAAATCTCTAGTGCCTTGTTGCTCTCTGAAAAGGAGAAAACCATGAACTGTGTCCTTCTCCTAAGTACTGAAAGCACTAATGACTCAGACAATGCATACTTTCCACTGACCCCTTTTTCTAAATCATCTCTGGAGAGCCTAGATATTTACTGCTTGGTCTATTAACTTTGATTAACCCTGAGGCAATGTGAGTTGGGAAGATGTAAGTGAAATTCTATCAGTACAGGGAGTAAGTACAAAATAGCTATCCACCACATCCATCTCAGCCTCAAAGACTCATAACTACGTCTGTGTTTGGAACTATGATGAGTTACATCTTTCACAACTCAGTCATCAGTCTACAGTACCTTCACTTTCTTAGGTGTCTGGATCTTGACATCCCAGGACTAACAACATGACCATTTTTAGGTCATTCTATATAGAACTATCTTTCAATATATGCAAATAACAGAGCATCTAAAACACACAGATGAATGCCTGAAAGTCAAAGTGTCCAGGCTTCTAGAGACAAAAGCCCCCACATCTATGATTTTAAACTTTGTTTAAGAGTCTGATATTGTATTGGATGCCAATATCAAATGCTGCCAGGAAAGTAGTTATGGAAAGATTATTCAGAGAATTAAAACTTTATCCAAATATGTAATGACCTCTCTGCATCATCACATGTGACCACAGTGAAACCATGTTATTCATATCAGAGGACATAGCTATATTGTGTAAGTTGCCATCATTAAGGTATTTTTCATCTTCTTCTAGAGAAGTCAAAACTATGTCAAATTGTCAATAAGTCATGGACAGCAAGGGCCACAGTCTAAAATGTTGTAGGTGCCAAAAACAACCAGTTACAAGTTGCAACTAAATGTCATCTTCTTGTACATTATCTTGCATGTTCCATGTTATTAAAGAGGGTCTGGTTATTCCACAATCTAAAGGCTGATACCCATAGTCTAATGGTACTTTTGAAACACCTAGAAAGACTTTCAACATTTTCATTAGAAACACAAAAGAGCTACATATTAGAGAAGGAAAGAAAAATTTTCTGTAAAGCTTTTAGTGGAAAAATATACCAAGTGCCTTCCCACAGCAGTTGAGCTAGACATCAGAACCATTTCCTCCATTAGTCTTAAAGACACTCCAGTTACCATGATTGTAACCTATGGAGCAAGATATATACAAAGAATATCCTAAAAGATATGATGTAATCACAATTCCCAAGCATTTAAATCTGGTTGGATCAGATTCTTGTAATTCCATACAGAATGTCTGGATATGACATTCAAGGCTAAATGGTATGACCCATTGACAACTGAATTAAGATTTCCATCCATTTCTTGCCACCACATTTTGTCTAGAGTAACACTGTAGATTACTTCTCCAATTATCAAAGTGTTCACAAATGACATTGGTATTTTCAGAGAAATTAACCAGAATACACTTGATTTTTCTCGAAGCTCACTTGGCTCTTTCTTTTTTGCTCACAAGTGAATCTGTCTTAGACTATTGCTGAACTCTTATTCTACAAGGGACCACTAGATATATCTAGCCTCTTCTCTCTGTCACCACCTAGTGGATTTTGTAAAAATCTTATGCTCATGAATCTTATTTCCTCTGCAAACTTTCAAGGTGGTAGTTTAATTACTTCTTTCTTTAAATTAATTATTTTATTTATTTACTTTATATTCTTGCCACAATTTGCCCTCCCTCTTCTCCTCCCATTTCTCCCCCCAACTACACTCTCATTGGCTCCTCCTCTCATTCTATTCAGAAAAGAGCAGGTCTCCCATGGGTACCAACCAACCTTGGCATATCAAGTAGCAGTAAGACTATGGAGGCAGTCCAGTAGGGGCAATGTGTCTCAAAGGCAGGCAACAGAATTAGAGACAGCCCCTGCTCTCACAGTTAGGAGTATCACATGAAGACCAACCTGCACAACTGTTATATATATGCAGAGAGCCTAGGTCAGTTCCATGTAGACTCTCTGGTGGCAGTTTAGTCTCTGTGAGCCCCTATGAGCCCAGAATTTTGTAGGGTTTTCTTTGGTTTTGTTTTGTGTGTTTTTGTAGGACCCTTTGGCTCCTACAGTCCTTCTTCCCCAGCTTCCACAGGATTCCCCAAGCTCTGGCTAATGTGTAGCTGTGGTCTCTGCATCTGTTTCCATCAATTACTAGGTGAATCCTCTCTGATGATGGTTATGCTAGGCTCCTGTTTGCAAATGTAGTAGATTAGCATTAACAGTGTCAGGGGTGGGCTCGCTCTCAAGGCAGGAATCTCAAGCTGGACCAGTCATTGGTTGGACATTCCCACAAATTCCACACTATCTTTACTCCTGTATATTTTGTAGACAGGATAAATTATAGGTTGAATGCTCTGTGCCTGGGTTGGTGTCTCCATCCATGCCTGGTTACAGGAGGTGGCCCGTTCAGGCTTAATTTCCCCCATTGTTAGTACTCTGGCCTAAGCCACCCTCATAGATTTCTTGGAGTTTCCATAGCCCTAGGTTTCTAGCTTGTCCCAGGGATGTTCTCTTAGTCCAGTTGTCTCTCCCAGTACTCTTTCCCTCCATGTATATTCATGAAATAAGGTGATACAATTGGGCCCCTCATTACCCCCCTCTGATGCAATTTGTCCATTAAGCTCATATTGTTCCTCGAATACCTGACTTTTAAACCATCATATCCTTAATTGTGTATTCTCATTCATCATTGTCCCTGTATGTAGTTTTGGTTCTGTTCTTTTTGATTCAGGCTCTGATTTGGTTCAACATCTAATTTCAATTCCAAAAGATATTTTAATTCTGAATCTGAGTGCATAAGAGTCATAGGGTGACATTTATAGAGCTCCTTCTTTCCAGTGATGGTGTTCTTTAGCCCATGTTAACCTTCACTCTCACCATAGTCTCCATCTCAAATACTGCTCACTGTCTTATAATAATTTCTGCACAACAATACAATATGCTGTTCAAACTAAAGAAGTATTTCTATTGCATCTTATTAATTATCCTTTAGTCATTCTACTTTTCTCTTAAAATAAATATAAAACGATAATCATGAATCTCCTTTCAAGAGTCCACACACACACACACACACACACACACACACACACACACACACATGTGCATGCGCGTGCATGCACACACTTTTGTATGTCTTATTTTCTGGGACTTGTCTTTGAAAACCAACAAATATATCCTTAACTGTGTCTTTCTTTAGAGTGTTAACACATGCTTAAGCATACTTTTAAATATCTTCCTACCCCCAAAATGAAAAAGCAACTATTATGCCCATGGGCTTCAATCATGAGAACATTGCTGTAAGAAGTTAACACATACAAGGTTGGGTATTGCTTGCTTTCTGTGATTTATGCTCTGTGTAAAAAGTGCTTGAAAGGACCCTGTTATTGTACAAGAGTGAATAAAAATTCAGACTGAGATCTTTTCCAGTAAGATTATTTATGATATATTAGAATTATTTCAAAGCTGGGGCTAGGTGAGACTAGACTGCTTGTTACTGTGGTAGACTGTGTACTTTTCCAATAATAAATATGCAAATATTGAATAATATTCATTCATGTTTTTCTAGATAATAAGCAAAGAAAACCAGTTATCA
Source organism: Mus pahari (assembly GCF_900095145.1). Lineage (NCBI taxonomy): Eukaryota > Metazoa > Chordata > Mammalia > Rodentia > Muridae > Mus > Mus pahari. The sequence continues at coordinate 46,810,054 of NC_034591.1, forward strand.
ACAAATAAGTCATGTGCCAACATTATCATTATTCTATATAGTATAGTCCCAACATTTTAATTATTTTACACTTAGAAGATCTTTTTGTTCATAGGGATCTTATGGTAATAACCAGCACCACAAGAATTTTTAGTCAAATTTCCACTGAAGGCTTTTTCAAAGAAAGGGGTGTATTTCAGCTAAATGACTAACTTTAGAAAATTTATATAAAAAGAATTATCAATTTTATGTTAAATACCTCAAAATTCACAAGTTACTTTACAAGCAGAGATTTGGAGGGTAAGCAGATCAGCATCTGAAGTGCCATCCATATGATAATAATAAAACTGTGCTTTTAGGCGTAGGGTAAAGAATTGCATGCATATGCCATTTCATTGGCAAAAATGATAGAATATCTTCTAAACATTTGAAACATTAATGCTTTGGTTTTCAGACAAGTTGAGACCAAATGAAACTTTGAATTGCCACAGAGAAAAATATTGAGTCGGTCGTGGTGGCGCACGCCTTTAATCCCAGCACTCGGGAGGCAGAGGCAGGTGGATTTCTGAGTTCAAGGACAGACTGGTCTACAGAGTGAGTTCCAGAACAGCCAGGGCTATACAGAGAAACCCTGTCTCGAAAAACAAAAACAAATAAAAAAAAAACAACAACAAAAAAGAGAAAAATATTGAGTATTCTTTATTTTAATGTTATAGGAATTGTTTTCTCAGTTTTGTTATTTTTATCAAGAAATCTTAAAAGCATAGTAACTTTGGAAGAAAAAAGCCAGAAGAAAAGATAGTCCTTGTTAACAGGGAAAAGGACTTTGGCATAGAAAGCTCAATATGCACACAGTGGGTGCTTTTCCTTCCATTGCATAGAACTAATTCTGACGAGAAGTTGGCAATGTACTAGATTTGGTGTGCCAATTGTGACTAATTTATCAGATATTAAAATGTAAAAGAATGTTTTATAGTATTTATTATGAGAAACAAAGAATATACGAATGTTCTGTACACATTCTTATTTATGAGAATCAGGCAATGGATAACGACAATGCTATCGGATAGAGGCAATAGAGATTCCTTAATTACCACATGAGAGGAGTTGCCTCTTACCCAGAAACTATACACTGTTGAGTGAGAGAGAAGATATCACGTATTCAGAGGATTCATTTTGAATTGCTTTACTATATGGTTAAGACAAATGGTTTGTCAGCCCCTCTGACTAATTGGATGTGAGTAAGCAGGACAAGAAATGGTTTCTATTGCTGTGACAGAAAAAAAAAAAGAATTTACAACTTACTCAGATAGACTGAGGTGATTATTGACCTAGCTCATACCATGGTGCAACAAAGCGTATTACCTATCAAATATAAATACATGCCATTAAATTCATTCCTGGGCTCAGTGACCACGGGGGTTGGTTATAGAGGGTACTAAACTGTATTTCCTAATAAATGGCTGCTAACAACCATTTCAGACATCCATGTAGCCTATAGAGCCTGAGGGAATTCATAGGAAAATCGAGACTGTAGCTCTTGCATTTCCAGTAGGAAGCAGGATCGTCAAAAACAAAGCTCTATACTTACATCTGCCTTACATCTTCATTCTGACCTCATCTCCATGAACTGGTTATATCTGACATGCCTCTAGATAACCTCTTTGCCACCAGAAGCAATAATTTCTAACCTCTGAATATCTAGGGAATAACTAAAACAATCCCTTGTAAATATTCTCTTGCACATTAAGCTTTTCCTAAGTTCTAAGCTTTCCTGTTCCTTTTTTAGTGTTGATTAGTTTTTTTTTTTTCATTTCACATCTAACCTAAATGCCTTCTGCATGCTACAGCTGAATTCATTCCTGCTGCTCATCATGTTACCATCCTTAACTAGGGACTCCCTTCATAACATCACCATGCAGGCCAGGAGATTTTCTGCCTATCCAATTTGGAAGAACGCGTTTCTCTTCCCTCTCTACTTCAGAGCTCCTTATGTTATGTTTTAGAAAATGAGTGTTAGCAAAGATAACTTCCACGGCACATGACCAGAGCTTTGAGTTTTACAGAACAGTTTGTCATCATTGGTGACTTCTTGATGTGAACTGTATCCTTGAGCAGTAACAGTCAATGCTGGTGAGTTTTGTAAGCCACTGGCTTGATGGTTATTGATTAGAACAGCACATGAAAATATAGCCTGCAAATGTTCTGGAGATGAAAGTTTAATGCATTTGGAGCCATTTACTGAGAAAAATAAATAAAAAACCAGTATTAAACACTTAACTTTAGCACACTTGGATACGGTAACTTGAGGCCAATAAATTATCTCCTGTGATCTTGGTCCTCATATGTAAATCAGGGAAGATTATTCCTGACCTGATAAACTCCCTGGATTAGTTGTGAATAATGAATAAAATAGTGTTTCTGAAATACTGAAATAGCAGTGAACTGTTGGGTGCTAATATTATTCAGTATCAATACCTTCTCTCACGTATTTCTGCTTTTAGCTTTTCTGTCAAATATTGGCCTTTTGCATCTCTCTGCTTTTACTAAATGTTGATCAGGGCAGAAGGCTATTAGTGACACAGCCAGGCCAAGAAAATAGACATAATGACCATTTTATCTGAATTGGAACATGATCCAGGTAGAAATCCTAAAAACAAAACCAGGGTATAGAAAGCAAATATTCTGCTGTACAGACCAGAACAAAAAACAAGATATGTTATGTCAGAGGTAGAATTTCTAAAAATCAATGATTATAATAAAACATTTTTAACATTGCTTGTTTTGTCAGAGGCTCTTTAAATATTTTAGATATAGCCTCACTTTATGTATAAATTCATACACAACTTTTTGATGAAGGAATATATTTGTCCAAACATTCTCGATGAGTAAACATGCATACTAATATTAGGCCGCACTTTTCCAATTATACAATAGGGTATAACTTGTACTACCAGGGAACCTACTCAGGTGCCAATGTATGTATATTTCCTCTGAATCAATCAATAGATGTAAAACCTAATATTTATTATAGTTTATTCAATGTAGGTGCAATAAGAAATGAATATAAGTATTCAACAATGGATATATGGCTAAAGAAAATGTAGTGTACTTAAGTAAATAAATACCACTTATAACGTAAAAAGAAGGAAATCCCATTGTTTGCAATAATACAGGAGCAGAATGTGTTGAGTTAAATACACCTGGTACTGCACAATCCTACTCCAAGGAAGAATCTAAATGTAGGCTGGAGAAAGGGTTACCTAGGTAAAGCCACATGCCTCCAAGCCTGAGGGCCCGAGGTCAATCCTTTAGACACAAATGATCCAAAGAGAGGACTGACCCCTCAGGCTGTCCTCTGCCCTCCTTTTCACATATCTACAGTCCCAGAGACATAAACTGATATTCAAAAGAAAAATGTTAATTAAAAAATAGAAAGGGACAGGAAAGTATTGTATAATATTGCAAGTTTAGCAGCAGTCTCTCCCCATTATTCAGGCTAACATCAACAACTTTTCTCATGATCCACCCAATCCCAGAGCCCCTAATATCTTGTCATTTCTGACTTGCATTAATCAGATCATCATATTTATTTTTTCTTAATAACTACTGAATAATTACCAGTGTCTCAACTTCAAGCATTCACAGACCTGATTGCCCCTCTCCTTTTCCAACCCTTCCTTTCTGCTACTTTTGAATTACACAATGCCCTCCAATAAACCAATGTATGAGCACTCCCCAAATTCTCTAACCCTTCTTTATCAGTCTTAGACTTCACTGTCAGTCATTCAAGGTTGGCTTTGAGACTACACCACACTGTTTTGTTCTCTCTTGTCATTGCCCATGTCTAGAGCACAGAATGCCAACTTCATTTACATGGAAAACACTGCTGCTTGTGTGGCTATATACGTCAGAAAGCTAAAGCTCTACGTTTTTCTAAGATAATTTCCAACTGTTAATGACAAGTTGAATTTGGCTTCAGGCAATCTAGTATATTATTCCATTGACATGTCAAACCATTTTCCTACTCTTCAAGTGTATATGAGTGACTGGCATCTCTTTCCCTACCTATGTCACTATGAAAAAGAGAAAAGATTGTAGACTCACAAGCTTCTATATCATTTTCAGGAGTCTGATGGCTTCTGTGATAATTATTTCAGCCGTTGCTTTTTTGAATCTCAGACCAACACACCACTTGCACGTAATACTCAGTACCCTTTATCTATTAAAGGACAGCACCTTAGATGTGTTAAATGCTCTTATCAATGTTCTTAGCTTTTCTATTTCTCCTAAATTACTTTGGTTATAATGCAAATAAGCTCCTATATGTCATTTTTATCAAAAGCCTAACATGACCTTATAAAAAATAAGCATTAAAATAATTTCCATAATTTTACATAAAATTCAGTAAGATTTTTGTCCACATATGATAAATACACTCACTTCTCTCCTGTTCTTTATTGAACTCATTGATAATTATCCATATGTCAGTTTGTCTGTCTATCCAGCATCCATCCATCCATTAACCTGTGTATGTTTGTATGTATACATGTATGTAGCTATGTATATCTATCTAGATGTATATCTATCTAGACAGATACATAGATATTAACATAAATATACATGCATATATACATATATATTCATAAATACATAATTCATATCCCCATTTAGGTGACCCTTTATTCCATCCTCAAAATGAATTTAAAATGGTCTAGAGATTCTCCAAGGTTAGATGCAAATTTTCGTAGACACTGAGAGACTTAGACACTCTGAGTAGAGCATTACTAGTCTTTTCCTTGTAGGCCTTGTTGATGAGGGCTGATCTACTGGCATGAAGCTGCTGGAAAGGAATTCAACATTAGGAGGATTGTGCACTATCAAATAGGAATTATATCTGATGCAAAGATAGTTTCACATACACAAATCAGTAAATGTAATATGCTAAAATATTGTCATTAAGGATAAAAAAATCATGTGAGCTTTCCGACAGACTTAGAGGTTTAGGGGGAAAAAATGAGTAACTTTTCATGACAAACTCCCAGCACGTCAGGGATAGCGGGTTCCTCAGTTTACTAAAGGCCATGTATAACATGTCCACATTATATTCTGTGGTGAAAATTTTAAACTTCCATAAAATATTTATGGGAATTCAGGGTTGCCTTTCCTTTTCAAGCTTTTCTAACACACCATCCATAGTAAGATATGAATATGTAATACAGGATGTATGTGTATAACCAAAACTAATTTGTCATAAAGCAAAACTTTCCCCTAGTAATCACTTTGTGCTTTTCTATTTCTCTCTCTGCCCATTCCTGATTTCCCTTCCCTCCTTCCTTTCCTTCCTTCCTTCCTTCCTTCCTTCCTTCCTTCCTTCCTTCCTTCCTTCCTTTCCTCCTCTCCATCCAATTGCTGGTGAAGATCAACTGAAAAGATTTTATAATCTACTAAAACATTAAAACAACTAGAATATCTAGATTACAAATCTGAAAAAAAAGTATTAATAAATTTGTAGGGTGTGTTTCAAGCTACACCTTATTAAATATCTTTTATAAAATTTTCATTTTCTACAAATTTCTTCTAGCCAAGATAAGAGGATGAGCTACTGAAGTGTTTGTTACAGGTATTTGAGGATAGTGTTCTGCCTTAACAATAATTACCCCACCAGAGAGCCACAATTTATAAAGCATTTAATTGCTTAGTGCTCGTGACGTAAATGTCACAGTTCAAGTACTTGATGGAGAAAAATATTAAATGAAGTGTACTTGTTTTGAAGATAATTTCATTTAACATTTCTAAAGCAGGGCATAATTAAGTTACTCTGTCATACAAAATGATGGAGGCTTTAAATAAGTAACAGCTGGTTACCTCAATGATGGAGCAACTGCAGGGAAGCCCTTGGCAAGGACAGCTGTGCAAACTGAACCCACACAGTATGCTAATAGACTTTCATTATGGCTAAGGAAAATAGCTAGGACTGAATGACATCGAGGGATGCAAGCACTCCAATGAGTCTGTACAGCTCTTAGAATGCATTCAATAGCATTGAGTATTGGTATTAAAAATGAGTGTGCTTCATTCCTGTGGCCAAAATGTCTCTTCTGTGCAGATCAATCAGCCAATCTATAATAGTGTGTACCTTTGAATGAAACCACACTCATTATTTTTTTTCTGAAATAAGATTACTTTATTTTAATTAACACACACACACACACACACACACACACACACACACACACACCGTACTGCTACTTTAAAAAGATCACTAAAATATTTTTCCAGTCCCCCAAATCTATACATCTAAATCAATTTCTGTATAGTTAGACTGGCTATTTTAAAGCAGAGGGCCTCAAGTATCTATTCTAACCCATATTCAAACTAAATAAAGAATCAAATTAAATTAACTCTTTATTTTAATATTATCTTAATTTTTAAATGGGTATTAAAATCTTATTTCAAAATTATCCTAACTTTTATTTCCAAACACTTTGACACAATATTTTTCATGAACTTAGATTTTCTTTTTTTCTTTTTTTAATGAACTTAGATTTTCAATCACCATGTTAAGGTATTAAAATTATTCTTTGGTAAACATGGCTTAACATTAAATATTAATATTAAAATATTAAATAACACATTTTGGAGAACTAAGATTCTATTTTCATTAAACCATTGTTTGATGCTTTCATCAAACTCTTTTAAGGTTTGATGAATTAATTCATGTGCGGGTCTGCATGCATGAATGAAGACAAAGACAGAGGCCAGAAGAATGTGTTTGGTCACCTGTAACAAGAAATACAGACATTTATGAGCCTCCATATTAGTTCTTGGAACTGAACCTGTGTCTTCCACAGGAACAGCTGATCTTCTAAACCACTAAGCTACACTCCCCCCCTCCCCCCCCTCACCCTTTTGTCAAACTTCTTAATGTTTACTTGATTTCAGTCATAGAAAAGAAAAACAAGACTTTGTCTGATACATTTGGGGGGGGGCGTACATCAAAATTGTTCTTACATCATACTGTTTACCCTTTTTGACTTGAAATCATTTTGAACTGGTTACCTCATTCATTCTTGTAACTAATATGTTACTGCTTCATTTATTAATCAAGCAGAGGGTTTTAGCAGCAAGGTAAACAGCACAAGACAAAGTGTGAACTGCACTGCAGGCTGCCTGGTGCTTTAGGTCCCCAGTCAGTAACTGAGGTCTGTTAACTGATTAGTAGTATCCTCCCAGGATGAAGACCCAGGAACCTCTGTGGGAGCTAGGAATATGAAAGTGCTGGGGCCTCGGGGATTTGAAGAGTATTTTAAACTGTTGTTCTCTAATGTAGTATTTTTAAATTTTATTCTTTTCTCATATATTGCATCCCGATTGCACTTCCTCCTTCCTCTACATTCACCAGTCTTCACTCTCCCCCACCAGATCCACTCCTCCATTTTCCTTCAGAAAGAGCAGGCCTCTCATGGCTATCAATCAAACATGGCATAACAAGTTACAATTAGACTACATACAAATTCTCATAGCAATTTAAGCCAGAACTTTTTCATAGAAAAGTCAGGGTATATAGAAAGACTAGCAGTTGTCAGCTAACCTAGACCCCCGAGATCTCTCAGACACTGAGCCATCAACCATGCAGCGCACACCAGCTGATATGAGGCCCCTGACACAGCTACAGCAGAGGAATGCTGGGCCTGGACTCAGAGAAGATGCACCTAACCTTCAAGAGACTTGAGGCCCTCCAGGGAGTGGGGAGGTCTCCTGGGGTGGGGGTGGAGATGGGAACATCCTCTTGGAAACCAGGTGAGGGGAGGTCATATGGGATATGCAACAATTGGAGGGTGGACCAGGAAGGGGATAAAGTCTGGACTGAAAAAAAAAAAAAAGATAAAGAATAAATTTAAAAATGAAAAATAAAAAAGAAAAGTCAGGGTAAAAGTAAAGACAGGTTTCAGTGGTGCTAAATTATCAGTTAAAAAGATCTTTGATCTTTTTCCTGAAGTTCTTCACCTGCTTACAGATGTTTCTGTATTCATGAGTGTTATTATTTATAAGGGCTACTCATCTTGATATTTACATAAAATTGTCTTTCATAAATGCATTTAGAGTTAATAGAAAATGATCGTGTGTTCAAAAGATACATATTATGAAACTATCTTAAAAAACAAAGCATTATTAAATTTTAGCTATTTCCGTTTCTGTAAAGCTCTTTCATTTCCAGCTTAATAAAAGATAATTGGTATTTTTATTTTCTTCTAGAGTAAATATATAAGATTTTTTTCAGTTAAAGCTATTATGAAAACTGGTCTCACACAAATAATAAGATTGAAAAATGAAAAAGCATTTTAATAACCTTTCCCAATAATTATATTTTTATGTTACCAAGTTATTTGACTGTGGTAGTTCTTAAAGGTTAGATGTGATATAGAATTCAAAGCCATACAGGTGACCTTTGCATATACAACTCTATCAACAGCTATTCATTCATTTTGTATTTGAATGGATTTTCAACTAGTCATCTATGTATTCACAATAATTTCATAACATCATATATTAATTAACTGGTAAATACTCATTCACTAGGCAACATGAACTTTGTTTTTTACATATGCCATTACACCATGTCCCAAATATTACATTTGTTAATATCACTATTAATCTGATCAAAAATATATTTAGTAAATAAAAAGTTATCAAACTCATGGTAATGGCCCAAGTTTTCCAAAAAACTTTCTTTTTTTTTTTTTTTTTCCCTGACAGTTCAATGTTCACCATTGGAAACAAATACTAAGGTATTTTCTCCAGAGTGAGATGCTTAGCCCATTTATTTTTCAAAGAAATATCTGCCTTATGCTCAAGTTTGAATAACCATAATCTGTCTGTCATTGTGCCAAGTAAAAAATGTCACCTCATTAAAAAAAAAAAGTTACTAGTTCAGCAGCAGCCTAACCTTACATGATCTTTTATTATTCCTATTTTTTTAAATTTACATTTCAAGTGTTATCTGCTACCTGGTTTCCCCCCCTCCTGGGAGCCCCCTATCCAATCCCCCTCCCCCTGCTTCTATGAGGATGTTTCTCCACCCACCCAACCACTCCCTCCTCCCTGCCTTTGATTCCCCTACACTGGGGCTTCTATCTAGCCTTCAGAGAGCCAAGGACCTCTCTTCCCATTGATGCCTGACAAGGCCATCCTCTGCTACATATGCCACTGGGGCCATGTGTGCTCCTTGGTTGCTGGCTTAGTGCATCGGAGCTCTTGAAACAACCATTATTTGACATGATAAGTGTTTGTTTTTCACAACAGAGACACCTGGCAAAACTGAGCTCTAAAGAAGTCATACTAATGACTGTTTTACCAACAGCACTCATGTGAAATGGGTTTGTTTAAAGAACTGTTGTTGTGAGTAGTCCAGTATTAGCACTTTGCTTGGTTAGTTTTGAAAACTATTAAGACCCAAGAAGGGCAAAGAATAAGTTTTGTACATATCACCACACAGACAGATTTCCAAGTTCTAAACATTAATTTTTCTCCTTGTAAAATGAAAAATTACCTGTGGGTGGGTTAATTATGTCTTAAACTGAGTGGGCTCCTGATGGCCAGGTGGATGGCAAACACTATTTCTGAATGTGTTTATTAAGGTGCTTCCAGAACTGGCTAGCATTTGAATCACTACAGTGGTAAAGCACATCCACCCTCAGCATTGTGGTGCATGACATACAAGTATTGGAAGGTGGGGATAGAACAGTGGGGAATTTTCTCATTGAGCTCTGCACTCATGCATTGGAGCTCCAGTTCTTAATTAGACCCAGGATTTACAGCAATGCATCACCCTTATCTCGAATTCTTTGACAGTGGGTTTCTGTTTCCCAATCTTACAGATGGCACATAGTAGGTATTCTACTCTTTGTTGATTGATTGATTGATTGATTGACTACCTAAGCCAATTCTTATGCAGACATACTTTTCATACTTAAATCTATATCTTACTGTCTCAGGATGTACAAATAACTCTTACAAAGAACTTTAACCAATGCACTGTTTCCTGGTTAATTCCTCTCCCTCCTTAGATATCCAAGTTCCCCCATGTGCCCATCATCTTTGCTTCAGCCAAGTCCTTGCTAAAGACACTCCCTTCCCAGGATTCTTTTAGGTAAGCAACATGGTGCTTAACTCATTATTTCCTCATGAAATCATCACAGTAGCAAGTTCAGCCTTAGAAACATTTGGTAGTCAAACCTCCCATCTGCACATTGGTTCTATCTGTGCATGTGACCTATTTCTTAAAAAAACAAAATGAGAAATAAAAGCCTACAGAGAAGTAACTGTGCTGTGGCTAAATCTCTGGTCTTTTGTGACTCACACAGATAGGTAGAGGAAGCCTATGGAGGCTGACATCTGATTGAATATGCACTATGTTGATGCTCCTGTGCTTCCTGCTGCACCTCATTGCTCCTCCCACGCACTTGCTTCCAGTATTTCCTTCTTAGTACCTCGGGTTCACTCTTTTTTTTTTTTTTTTTCTTTGCCTCAGGCTTCTACCTTCAGTGAGATTCACACTCAAGCAGCCATCACTTTTTATGGAACCTGCGTGATATATTAACGACTTCAAGAAATCTCTAACTCTGGAACATTCCTGTTAGGCTTCTACTTTAAGAATAAAAGATAGTTTTACTTTAATAAGCAGTTTGGTTATATGTTGAAAGCCACAAAGCTAATTCATATCAACCAGAATATGAAAAATCATTGAACTATTCAACTCTAACTTAGACCAGGTTATTTCTTTGGTAATGGTACTTTCATCAACAATTAGAACTAAGCTTAAATCCCTCCTATGTGTCTTAATCTTTGAAAGAATATTTCAAACAATTAGAGGAATTCTTTTAATCTACATTTACCCTAAATACCATAGAGTGTGAGTTTGGAAGCTTCTGATCAAATTGGTTCATCTTGAGATTTGAGAAATAAGCTTTGTCCTACAAACACACATTCTGTGTTGAGAGTTACTCAGTGTAACGGGCTATTTCACAGAAACTACATTTCTTTCTGTAGAAAATTTTCTCAATGTAGCCCATCTTCTTCTTTATTACAATGAAGCTAAATTCAATGCTGTTATAAATGTTTGAAAACTAAATGGGTCCTAAACTACTGTAGATCTGTTTTCTACATTTTACAGTCGTTTAAAATAAAGTGGGTATTGTTGTTTGTCATTTATGTTTTCATAAAACTTTTATGTGCCTCTTCACAGAACTTTAGAAAAAAATGATTACTCACAAATTTAGAGTGCTTGCACTTTATAAGTATGTAAAACTAAATGCACAGAACTTTTTTGCAAAGTTTCTTAAACTAGAAAGAATGAGGTCATATAAACAACCAAATATTGGAAGAAAAAAGCATGTATATTTTGCTTCATTCCTCATTCTTATCTCTTCTGTGAACTTTAATGAATTTAAATTCTTACCCAGAGGTATTTATGTTTAAAATCAAGCTAACGATACAAGTGCAGTTGAAAATAAAATACCAGTTGCAAATAATTTATTAATAAAAAGCTAATATATATCTGTCAATGAGGCGGTAGGTCTCATTGCATACATCTATCCTTGAATACCAGAATACTTCTATCATTCACACAAACTTGAAGTTTCTATGGTACCTCTTGCCTATTCCTCAGTTTCTTTTCCTTACTGAGTCAATGTCTAAAGTGATAAGTTGAGCTCAGAGAGGAAAAACAAATCAAAACATTCTTTCTTTGTACAATATTAATTATGGTGAATTTTGCAAGGCTAATAAACCAAGTAATTGCGTAATTAACATTTATGAAGAACTTTTATGAGTTAGGCATTGTGATCAAAACATTACACGCATTATCTTTTTACAACACAATCTGTTTACAGCCCATGAGTCGGGTAATATTCTTTACATAGTCTAACATTTGGAAACTTGGACTGACTATGTAGGCGAGGGATCCCTGACTTAGGGCAATACATATTAATGCAGCTGATGGCTAACCCAGTTTGCTTCTCTCCTGCATCCTTGTTCCTACTACTTTAGCTTCTGCCAGGTTTCTATGAATGTGATAGGTTTGTGTCAACCATGTGGTGATACATCACTAAGTAGAATTGCTCTTCTAATGCCAAAATTACCCCACAGTTTGAATTTAGGTATATTTGTTAGATTGTAAGTTTTGATTCTAGAAATAGAACTACATGTTACCTATATGTTCAAAGGTGTTCCTTGCACATAAATCTCAAAATTTAGTAATTATGTTCAGTAATTTTTTTCTTAGAAAAGCTAATGTACAATCTAAAAGTAACAAGCAGAAATCACAAATAAGTATGTAGAGGTCAGAGGTTGCAGGACTCTGGTCTCTTCTATTTGGGCCCTGGGGATTGAATTCAGGTTGTCAGACTTGGTGGCATTTACCCTAATTCACTTACCTATCCAACCTGACCCCATGTTTGTTTCTACTTCAAAATGAAGAGAAAAAAATTCTCCTAAAAAAGTATTTTACAGTAAAGTTTCCTGTCTCTTTTGCTTAAATATCTTAAGCAGTATTAATGTATCTAATATAGAAAATGAAGGTTAAAAAGGATCTAACTTTAAGAAAACAGGGGCTTTATTACAGATGCATATGTAGGATGCACAGCAGGAGAGACAGAGCACCAGATCCAGAACAGAGTGGAGAGAAGCTGAGTGTGACCTTGAGCCAAAGGAGATCCTCCCTTAAAGTGTTGGTACAGAATCTCCAGATGACAGAGAGAAGTCTATACCAAAGATAAATAAAAATGTGCTAACAGAGTAATTAACATCTTTCCCTGAAGCACAAGTTTTAGCACAGGAAGGGTCTGGGCCCTTGAAAACTCCCCTGGCAGCCGCTCCGCCAGACTAAAATGAGCAGATGGACCATCACATAGACTTACAGCTGTGCTTCTTTGACTATGGCAGCCTCACTAAATAGAACACCAGCCACTTTGATCCATCAGTTACTAGTTCTATGACTTTGACCAACCCTCTAACCTATTCCAGGCTGCTTTCTCATTTTAAAAAAGAAATAATGACCTCCTTAGAGTTTTCCAATTGGAACTCTATCTGGGGCAGATCCTTAAACTACCTTCTTCCCAGATGTCCTCCTGTATGTTCCCCACGGGTGGATGGGGTATGAGTTATCTGATCACTATGATGAGTCAAAGACTCAAAAGATGCGCCCTTCACCTCCTTCCAGGTTGTCTTCTTTAGAATCAGCTGCTGTAGGAGGCACATCTGTCTCTCTTCTACTACAGTCATGAAGAATAGCTTTCTAGGGTATGACTGACAGGTGAAGTCTGAGCTCTGACTGGTTCTAGTTTTCCTTTCTCATGGTGACTTTTGAGAAGCAGTCTTCATGACCATTCAAGGAAGGGGCAGTATCACCAAGATGATAGAACACTCTCAGATCCAATCGGATTCTATTAGTAGTATAAGTTCTCATCATTCTAACAGCCAAGATCACCTCAGTCAAATAGATGGGCTAAACTTAAAAACTAGGAGAAGCAAACATTATTTCAGTCTTAGAGCATCTCTCCTGACCATATTCAACATAATTACAACTTCACACCTAACAACTGTCCTGAATTTTAATAGCCATTGCTTCTACCACACCATAAATTCTCAAGCCTTGGGCTCATAGTCTACATTTTTATCTCTTTAAACAAACAAACAAAAATCAGTCAAATTGAAAATGAATGTATGGGTCTAACATGGTGGCACACGACTTTAATCCTAGCATTTAGGAGGCTGAGGCAGGCAGATTTCTGTTAGTTTATGGCCAGCTCGGCTACCAGAAAAGTTCAGGTTTCTGAACAGCCAGAGTTATATAGTGAGACCCTGTGTCTAACAATAAAACAAACAAAAAGGAAATCATGATATAATACTGAAACTGTGGAAAGCATTTGGATCAGGCCTCCTGCAATATTTGAGTGAGCCCTTCTCTCATGGGGAAGATAAGACTGACAATGTTCTGAACTATGTTCTTTAAATCTCAAGAATATTCTATATTTCTCCAACTAGCACAAAAAGTTAAAGAAAAATATACACTTCAAGTCTTCAAAAATTGAATTTTCGTACATGTCAATGGCTCCAGTAGTGATTAACAGTGCAGATGTTACATTGCACTTTTCCCGAAAGCATGTGGATACTGCCCTGGCCCAGGTTACTAAAATCACAAAATGCAACATTTGAGAATGTATACAATTTTTCCCTTTGAATAAAACTTAATGCTTAGAAATGCTATATATCTGCTTAAAGTAAATGACTGCCAACAAAAAAGTATGCTCTACTAATTTTACAGCATAAATAATTTTATGTGAACATTTACTAACGGCTTCCTTTTATAATGGCAAACACAATTTAAAAATCAGCTAAGTAAACAAAAAAAAACACAGCATTTAAATAATGTATAACTGTTTGTACAAGAAGATATGGCCCATTATAATAAAAATAATAATAAAAGTACTTGTAAACTGTGCTATAACACTGAGACAGCCTTTGGTCCTAGGCCAAGAAAGAGCTCTGGAGAGAACTTCAACTCTATCCCAAATAAAGAATCAGTGAGGCATCAGAAACCAAGGTCAGTCTTCAGAGGCTTTGAACACAAAATCATGTTACGGCCAGCTGAGCAAGCTGAAGTCTGCTCTTGCCAATTGCAAAGGCAATGACGTGTAGTAGAAATCAGTGCAGGGAGACCCTGAGCCCTGGCTCTTCTAGTTTATAGTTATAATCTTACAAGAAATACCATCTAGAAAAGGATTTTTTTATTCTCATCAGACTTCATGGAGTAGATAAGAGTTCTAAGGGTGCTCAGTGATATTTCCTACATTGGTAGCACAGACAGAACCCAGCCTCTTCCATCTTCAATTCTACTGTAGGAAATGTATCAGTGCCTCCACTTTTGCTCTCGAGGGGCAGAGGGTCTCGGGTTTTGTGACCCACAGTTAAAATAAGGCACAAGCCAGGTACTTTCCTGACTCGGGAAAATTCTGTTGGGGCCACTAGTCTTGTATACTTTTAACTGCATCTGTAATTTGTCCACTTCTCTTTCTGAATGTAAATCTCTAAGATATTTGTTTTGCATACATCATGTGACTGTCACTTCATCTCTCCTGACACGGAGAAGTCGCTGCATCGTCAAACCCTCTGCCATATACGTAGGGCGATTGCAAAAGACATTGTCATGACATACCGTTCTTTTTATTGCTGTGATAAAGGTTATAACCAAGAGCAAATTGGAGAAGGAAGGGTTCAGTGGGCTACCAAATTCCATCATAGAGGAAAGTCAGGGCATCAACCTGGAGTTAGAAACTAAAACAGAACCAGAAAGCATGCCTCTTACTGTCTTCTTGCTCCTCTGCCTCACGGACATTGAGCTCTCTTCTACCTCTCAGGACAAGGAGTGCCTAGGAGTGACATGGTGCTCAGTCAGCTGGGCACTCCCACATCTATTGTTGATAAACAAAATGCTGCACATGGTAGCCTACAGCCCAATCTGATGGAGTCCTCTTTTCAATGAAGTTTCCTTCCTCCCAAATAACTCAGTTTGCATTAATTTGACAAAACAAACAAACAGACAAAACAAACAACAAAAACAAACAAACAAGCAGAACACCTAACTACTAAGCCAGGATACAGTGACACAGTAAATGTAATGAGAAGTGTTTCTCACCTGCCTTTCATAACGTCACCACAAAGAACGTTTATACACATGTTTTCTTAATCTCCACCCTAAGACACATAGATATAACCAGTAAACCAAATCTTTTTTTTTTTTTGCACTGAATATGTATCTGTGGGTTATTAATAGGATGACGTGTACCTCCGCTGCCCCCAACACAATTTTCAACCTCCTGTCTCCATGGAGAAGGCATGAAATAGGGCAACAGTCAATACTATGTACACTGAAGGAAGTTAAGAAATGTTGAGCATCATGGCAGTCAGGAATTTCAGCATCTGTGCAAACCAGATGAGCACATCCTTGGTGGCCTGGAATAGAAGCAGCCACATACAAACACAGTGGATGTGCAGCTGGGAAATGTTAACAACTATTGTATAACTGCACTCTATGCTTTAGCTTTACATTTGCTACAACGTTTATTTCCATAAGCACCTTATAAATTCTAAACACAAGGAAATTTGGGTGTAGCAAGTTTGCATTAGCCACTTAAAGCAAAACAGTGTGCCAAGAGGCTGCCTTTCCAACATGGTTGTTTCTGCCTCCAAAATCCAGGTTCTTTAACCAGCACAATTTGAGTCCTACCTGCCTTACCATTTTAAACTACATCCACCTAAACTTCCTCATTTGTAAAGATGAAAAGCTGCTGTCTCTAAAGGGCCAGTGTATGTATCTATTCTGTCTCTGTCTCTGTCTCTGTCTCTGTCTCTCTCTCTGTGTGTGTGTGTGTGTGTGTGTTTGAAACAGACAGACAGACAGACAGACAGACAGACAGACAGACAGAATGTAAAACAACATGAACAGACTCAGTTGGAGTTACCCACCATGGGCGTTTTTTATTTGACTTGTTATCCCTGTCTAACATCATAACTACTCAGAAATTGTTTTTTAACTTTGCTTTATTTTTCTGAATATAACATATGTTCTCTGAAAGGATTATAATCTATCTGCAGTTGGTAGAAGTGGAACAACCTTTTACTTGTCAATTTGGGCTGGCACAGTTAGACCTGACCTATTCATGTGATGGAAAATTGGAAGCCGTATTGTGTTGAAAGATCCATGTTGCAAAGCATGAGGGCAGGAGAGACATTGGTGCATCAGACATGAAAGAAGAGCTCTGAGTGGCATTTGTCAGGATAGGATTGGTGGGACCCCTGCTTCTTAGAGAGAACATAAACATTTAAACAAGCTCAGAGTGCCAAGCAACAGATTTGTAGATGAGAACTGGGAACCAAGGCTAAAGCAATGAAATACCTTCAGCCTGACATATCTCCTAGGGAAGACTGGAAACAGGCAGGAATTTAAAAGAAGTGCAGCACATTTATCCAAGGGGCAGAAGGGTTGATGATGTGATGTAAACTCTGAGGCCATGCACATTCTCTGATTCTACCCTCACTGCAAAGCAAGGCCATTAGCCCTTTGGCCCCTGTTCACTGGCAGGGGCCTCAGAAGAGGGAGCCTACTGGCAACACTTGTGGTTTCCAGGACGGGAGTGTAACAACAAAGGAAGCTGTTTCTTATACCCCCACCCCCACCCCAAGGCAACTGAAAAGTCCACAGCAGAAAACACTTCTGCACACAGGAGACATTGTGTCTCCAAGAAAGGCAGGAATGGTGCTGCTGGCTGCCTCTACTGATTGTCTGATTAATGAGCTGACAATTGATATTAAATATTTTATAGCATAATTTAGTTCACGTTTCCACCTTACTTTCCCCCTGCTCTATAGCAATATGCACACGTTTTACTGGCAGCACCTGCAAAGGATGTGCTCTAATGGATATAATGTAGCCATGGTGTCAAATTAGGCCTTTTATTGTGTGAAATTTGATTACGGGTCATAAATTATGTATTTCTCTTACATTAACTGAGGGAAGTGACTTGTTAATTAGAAGAAATCAAAGGTACTGACCTATAGTGAGCTTCTTCTGCATTTACTTTTGGCACAAAGTAGTATACAAATGCATATTTGTTGTTTTCTTAGACGTGTATGACTTTTAAAGTCCCCACTAAAACAAATATACAATTCTCTTCTTTGGTAAAAATCCATGTAAAAATTATTTAGAGAACAGATTATATATCTTTTCAGGCCATAAGGTTATTTTCTCTCCAATTTTGGATCTCTTTAAATGTGCCCTTTTGTATGTTCAGCTTTTACTGTTGGAACAGGCTCCAACAGACTGTGGTTCCCCTCCCTCTTCTCCTCCATCTCTCCCTTCTCACTTCTTTATGAGTGTAATGAAAATCTCCTTTGAAAGCTAATCTAAATAGAGTTATTATCAACTATATTATCATTAATCTCACTGTGCAGCAGAATACAAAAACCTATGTTGCAATGAAAATGTACAGTCCGATTGACATTTTTCCTCTGCTTATTTTTCTTCTGCCTCCAGTCATTAGTAACCCCCACCATATTCTTTATTCCTAATTTTCTAGATTCAAAAGATCCATTTTTTTTCTTGCTACCATAATTTTTCATTTGTTCTGGAACTAGAAGATAACGGGTAGAAGTATAGAATAGGAAGAAAGAAAGAAATTCCTCTTTTTGAGGGTCACCCAGAAATACAGCAGAATTCAGGTTCATTGTCACTTCCAGAGAAGCCACATGTGCCCCTGATAATATCTAGCTCAGTTAGCAGCACTTTTTCCAGACACTGAACTCCCCAACCAGGAGTTCTGCAAGGGTGTCCTTCTGTTCTCTGAAAATCAAGAACCACCTCTAAAAGACTCCTTTATTTTAGCAAGCCTTCCTGCCTCATATCTGATATTTGATCACAGATTTACAGGGTCTCTCTCTTCTATTAGCTTCAACATTATTGCAGTCCCCAATGTTTCCCTTTTGCTTTCTTAGAACTAAAATGATCTTAATTATTAAGCTTATTATGAATTAAATTAGCACTCTCTCCAATTTTTTTTATGGTTCCAACCTCTTTTTAAAACCTCCTTTAAATTTTTTCCCTAATAGTTACTGTTGTTCCTTTTTTATTCCTTTGTGAACTCAAATTCAACAGATTCTGCGTGTATGAAAAGTCCTCCTGCATTCAGATAAACTGAGTTCTAAAGCAGCCATATTTATTTAATCACATGCCTGGTGTTATTTCAAATGGAAGAGAAAACAACCTGGAGTGGTCACCTTTATCAACTGGCTTGCTTATTTTTAAGACCTTTTGGGTCTTTAGCTTCCTGTCTTGTATTGTTCATTTTTAGTAAATTTGTTGAAATAAAAGATTAAGTAATATGAATTAGTCTTCAGTTTAATTCAAAACAGCATAAGACACACACTTAGGTTTTCCCTCACACATACGGGGGGGGGGGGGAGAAGAGAGAGAGGGAGAGGGAAAGAGAGATGAAGAGGGAGAAGAAGAAGAAACGAAAGAGAGACAGAGAAAGCAGCACATCCCCAGAACCTACATATTTTATAAGAAAACTCCAAGACACGTAGTTCTTTCTAAGGTAATAATAAGGAAAACAAAGCAAAACTTGTTTCTGTCCAAGATAGAGCACTTTAGTTAGTGATGTCAAAGCATAGGCATTAGGAGAGCCATTTTAAATTAACATTGTGACTGACATTATGAATGCTATCTCTCCTCTGAGAGTGAAATAACTGTTGATATTTTATAACCTAATTATATAATCTAAATTATGTGATTATAAATATATATATATATATATATATATATATATATATATATATATATATTTGGGGAAATCATCAGAACTTCCACTTTTGAGCAAACTATCATGTGTTAAATAGTAAGAATATTTAAAAAACAGTCTAACATTGCTTATTCAGTAATACAAATATAGAAACTGTGATAAAAATTAAGTTTGTCTGGAATAAGAGGAAGAGAAGAAAAGCCTTCTGGTGTCTTGTATTTTCCATGTAAAATTAATAAAGACCATGTCTTCACAGAAAGGCGTTCTAACAGCAGTAAGTTTCATAACGGTTGCAACCCAAGTATAGCTGTGGGTTGAAGAGAGACAGTACGTGTTAGGAACTTGAAGCCCGCACAAAATCTATAATGATTTCCAATCCCTAGACAAGCATGCTCTCCACATCTTTCTTTGTAAGAAACCATCCATGGATGGGTTAAGGACAGACTTTAGAGGACAGGGGTCATCAGCAATTAGGAGATGAGGAGGGACACATCTGGCAGTGTTAAGTAATAAACTGCAGAGACTTGAACCTTTCTGAAGGTGTTAGTAATGAGGACATAATGGAAGATTGAAATCTCTGGAAACTTTTATTACTTAGAGATTTTGGTGACGGAACCTTGTATGGAACGAAAGAGGCAGAAGAGTCAAGGCGAGGGAGGCCAAGGATTGCCCTAATACACCAGAGATTAGACTCTAGGGAAAAAACCGTGATCTCCATTCTTGATTTTTTTTCTTTTTGGAATATACTCTGGATGCATGAGTCATTTGTTCCAACAGTGACTAGAAATATAGGGCTGGTAATTAAAAGGTCAGAAATGAAAATAATATGTAAGAATAGTAGCATGCAGAGAGAAACTGTATGGAATATACTCTGCAATTTAATTCACAAGAAATGAAATAGTTCTTGGCACAGAATATTAAGTGTAAAAAAGCATGACCAATTATCTTATAGTAGAGGCTCATTCCTTGCTGGTAATCTAAGTAGGACTCCCTTATATAATTTTTAATGTATTATAAATATAAGTTATGAGTCATGGTATTAACTCAAAAGGGATTCAGCTTAATTTTAATTTCATTGGGTCAAATTAGCATTTATGGATGTTTGTTTATTTTGCTGACCATTAAGTTATTTGTTTTCTGTTATATTCTTACTAAGTGTTTGTTTATAAAAACCACCTTAATTAATTTATTCTAAACTTTAAAGATAAATCATTTTAATTCTATACTTTATTTTCATAACTCCTCTATAAATGCCTTTTATTAGATTTGTAAACAACCACTATTATGATATTTATTTGAATAATGGCAAGACCTTGTCCACATATCAAGTACTTTGTAAATGAATCTCTAAAAGTTCTGCATGGGTTACTTATTTTTAACTGCAGGAAGAGTCATAAAAATAAATGCAAGCATTTTAATTCTACAAATCTCTTAAAATGAGTAAGAAGGAAAGTATATCTCAGTGGGTAGAATATATGCTTAACATGCTCAGGTGTGAGAATTCAATTCCAAGCACACACAAAAAAGTTTTTAAAACACAATTTAAAATGAGCACAGAGATAGAAAATGATTTTTTAAAACTCATAGAATAGTTGAAAAAACTTGGCCTTATAAAGAGGTACTTGAGATATTGACTGTGGATCTGTATTATTTAGTAATAGATCACTTTTGTAGAATATCTGGACTCTGAGTTGTAGGTACAATAAAATATTCATTATATATCTGATACCCCATTTGATCATATTGAAAGCAATCAAAAATCCCCA
Source organism: Mus pahari (assembly GCF_900095145.1). Taxonomy (NCBI): domain Eukaryota; kingdom Metazoa; phylum Chordata; class Mammalia; order Rodentia; family Muridae; genus Mus; species Mus pahari. The sequence goes on from NC_034591.1 coordinate 46,831,157, forward strand.
AAATAACACTTATTACATCCAAATTGGATGAGTACCTGGAGCCTGAGAACTATTCACAAAATCGAGGGAAAACAAACACGGAGGGATTGGGGAGAAGAGGGAGAGAAAAGATAGGTACACTAATTAAAACAAAATGGCAGTGCTCATAAACCTCAATGCCAACCAGTAATACTAGAATCTATAGTGTGTAAGAGAGACTAAATAAGAGAGAGATCTTGAAGCTGTTATCACAGGGTCTGGATGATTTTAGACAAGGCCAGAAGAAGTTGGACCAGTTCTAGAAATCTAGCAATCAGGCCACTTAAATCATGTCAGAGAAAAGGTGCAGGAAGACAGGTAGTTTGTATCTGAGACGATGACACCCGTGTAGGCTGCTTCATTGAAGAAGAACACGTTGATGTATCCCAGAAGACTGACATCAGACCTGGGCAGACCACCTGTGGGCAATATGGATTTAAATCCGCCAGAACTCAGGTGCAGCAGCAGCAGCAGCAGCACGGAGCATGTTCTGGGGTGATCAATGTCTGGCTGAAATGGTGCTTATAAAGTGTTTACAGGGGGTTACTGGTTAGATTGGATCTACTTCTTAAAGCAGGATCAGAAGCAAGTTTGCATTGATTACAGTTCCCATACAACCTGTTGGGATTAGATATAAACTCCTTTTCTTAATGGCGGGTGTGCCATTACAGGAGTTAATGACTGCCTATAAATATTTGAGCTTCAGGGACTAGGACTGATATTACAAGGATGGGAAAAAAAATTCAGCAAATTTCTAATTTGATTATTTCAGAATGGGGAAAAAATGGAAAGCAGCCACTTACCCTTGAATGAGATAGCAGTAAAATGCCAAATTATGTAATGACAAGCTATATAATGACAAACTAGGGTAGGCTCTTTGACAGCCTGCAAGGGCAACACTCTTAAACAAAATGCAAATGAGGAGCCTTCCTCCAGGATGTGTTTACAGGAGAGAGAAAATTTCCAAAACTCTCTGATTAAAGTGTAAGAGAAAAATTCAACTGCAGTCTCTTTTTAATATGCAAATTATCTAAATTAGCATATGTAAAACAATACTAATTTTAAAGAGTAAATATGAATATTTGTACTTGACTTGTAAAGAAGGTTTGGCACAATATTGACAGAAAAATAAACCTCTAGTTTAAATGCTAAGACTGTTGTATTAAGAACTCTACAGAGCTCAGTGTTCGAATTTTATATTCTAAAATAGAGTTTCAGACTTTATTTCTCATGAGCTATGCTGCTAAATTATTGGAGAATGTCTTCTCTCCACCTTACTGCTTATTTAATACATCTTTAAATCTGCACTCATAAAAATGCTGCTGAATGAATGCACACTTTATAACAGGTAATTTGGGCTATTGAATATGGACAATTGGAGAGTAGACATAAAGAACAACTAAAGTGCAAAGTGTGCTGATGACAGTCCTGTCTGTTCCTCAGAGAACAGTCCCTAGCTTCATGTTCCAGGAAAAGTACCTCATATTCATCCACCACCCAATAGTGAGATCATGGGTCTCAGACTTTCCATAGGGAGGGGCCCCATTCCCACAGCAACTGAAATTAGGTGAAAGATAGGGAATGAGATTCAAGGATGCTCCACTGGAGTAAGTCACAAGAACTGATGTCCATTTTATTTCTGTTTCTGATGCAGTTGATGATCTGTGAGGACGTGATGTTCCCGCATCATGAAGAAACACATTTTCAACTGTGAGACTGCAGACTAAGAAAACAGCCAACAAGCAAAGGGGTAGCAGGGCAGAGAAAGTGGGTCAGAACACACAGCGGTAAGATGAACATGAGTGACTCTGGAAAGGAAAGAACTAACAGGAGGCAATAATGTTCACATCATTAGCCTAGTGTTTCGTTCATGAATAAAAGTTAAAGCAAACAAAACAAGGTCATCAAGTTACTCATGTCCCATAAAGGCACTTTTGGAATGTAAAATATTGAAAAGAGAATGATACCAGATAGAAAGAGACCTATAAAGGAAGGTTTGAAGAAATCTTTACCCTAAGCTTTTTGTAAAAAACACACCTTTTAGCAGCAGATATGGTGATAATCATACTGATAAATTTTCTAATTCTTACATATTTTCAAACTTCAGCTTAAAATAATTTTATTTAAAGTGTACTTCAAATATAAGTATATAAAAGTATCCTGAAAAACTAACCTAATACATGCGTTAAGAAATTGTATATAGCCGGGCGCGGTGGCACACACCTTTAATCCCAGCACTTGGAAGGCAGAGGCAGGTGGACTTCTGAGTTTGAGGCCAGCCTGGTCTTCAAAGTGAGTTCCAGGACAGCCAGGGCTATACAGAGAAACCCTGTCTTGAAAAAAACCACACACACACACACACACACACACACACACACAAAACAGAAATTTTATATATATACTGGGATTCTATACAGAGAAACCCTGTCTCAAAAAAAAAACCAGAAATTGTATATATATATATATATATATACTTGGATTCTATTTAGCCATAAGGAAAAAAATAAAATACATCATAAATACATCATTTTTAGGTAAATGCAAATGTATGTTCATTGTGTTATGGAAAATCATCTCAACTCATAAAGAACAATGTGTCATGATTTCTTTCATATGTGTAATCTAAAGAAATACAAAGACCAAAAGGAGTATTATGAAGAATATTGAAAGAGATAGGAAGTAGAAGGACTTATACTAGAGATGTGATTTGGGCAAAGTTTATTATATGCATGCATGGAAATTGTCTTTAGTTTGTATAATTATTAGGTGCTATTTTTCTAATGTGGGAAGGAAGACATGTTGAAAAGTCAACCACAATAGCAGAATTCCCATTCTCCTATTACCAGTGTAATAAGAATTCTTTTTTATTAGATATTTTATTTATTTACATTTCAAATGGAATCCCCTTTCCTGGTTTCCCCTCTGAAAACCCCCTATTTCACCCCCCTCCCCCTGCTCACCAACCCACCCACTCCCGCTTGCCTGTCCTGGCATTCCCCTACACTGGGGCATCAAGCCTTCCCAGGAACAAGGGCCTCTCCTCCCATTGATGACCAGCAAGGTCATCCTCTGCTACATATATGACTGGAGTCATGAGTCCCTCCATGGGTACTCTTTGGTTGATGGTTTAGTCCCTGGGAGCTCTAATTCTTTACCCATATTTATATAAGAAGATATATATATATATATATATATATATATATATATATATATATATATATATATGACCAAAGTGATATATATATATATATCACTTCTTATAAGTAGTACCAATCACTGGGATCTGTATCACAGAGCCAATGCTATATTCTCTCACCTTCTGCCTCCAACTTCCAGGTAGTCTCTTTAAGAGTGACCTCATTAGAGAACCATGTCCTTAGAAAGTCACTCAAGCCACTTCAAGCTTTTCATGAGTGCCTTAGAGGCACTGAGACTTGAAAGGTATGGTAACATGGCATACTCTATTAGCTATCTTTCCACATTCATTTTACTCATGAGGGTTTGTCTGATATAATGTGAATAAGGAATTTTCAGAAAGAAATCCCCAAATTTTCCATGCAACATCCACCTTGGAAATGTCAGTATAATTTTGGGAAATCATGTAAGTCATTATAAATCCCAAAATACTTAATAATTGTTGACCAACTTACACATGTTGTACTTAACAAGATACAACTTTATTAAAATTTAAATTAAGATATGTTTGTATTTTCTATTTTCAAGTTTGGTATTATATATCATTTTTTCTTCCTTTATAATAAAGACTCTCCCTTAATAACTTTCCCCTGAATTACCACTTTTGTAATAAAGATACACACACATATATAAAACTAATGCTTTTATAGGTGACTACTTTACACTTTATGTCTCAATATATATATGAAACATTATATTTTAACATAAATTAATCATTTATTTTTATGTTATTCTGTCAAAATCATACGTATAAATACATTTCTATTTTGTCAGTTTAATTCTTCCACTAAGATATGTAGCTAGTATTTATACAAGAGAAGTAACTATGTTCCAAAAATTTTGTGAAAGTATTATCGATAAGAATTTCTTACCTACTAATTTCCAAATAGCAAAGTTTTTATTACTAACTCTTGTGCAAAATATCCAATTCAAAAGCTTGAAAATAATGATGATGAGTAGGGAAACCAATTTACAGACACCTTCATACCAAGAGGGAAAGATGAATGTCTTCCATTGTGCTGCTGGAGTCATTTATCAGTGTCAAGTCTCCAAAGTACAGTAGTGAACAGAGATGCGACTCTTGTCACCAATTAGGTTGCGTGTTGATGGATGCAAGCAAACTTTTACCAATCTAAAATTGATCTTCTATAAAATCAGAGTTATAGTCATATAAAATCCACATAGAAACCATGATGTTTGCCTCTGATCACCAACCAGCTTTCCAATGCTTTGTTACTTATTATGCAGGCTAATTATTCTAATTACTAATTAACATAACATAAATCAAACTGGCTGTGATTTACTATCTTTAGGGTTGGCATGAATGGTTTATCAGCTCACATCTTTCCACAGTTTTTTTTTTTTCTTTTTTCATAAAATGTGTAGATTGAATGGTTTCTCATGTAATCCCAAATCTAAGGATGGACCTTACCTCATGGAGCCAGTTCAGACCAGTGGTGAAGAGAAAATGTCTCCAAGTCTGAGACAAAAAATAATACTTATATCATGGAACAAAAGACCTAGTGCTCGCTTCTGTGACTGATTATCTTTACAAAGCTGATGGCAAAATTAAACCTACAAAGAAATGTTAAAGAACAATATCTGAACACTAACCTTTCACATTTTAAGTCTGAGCTATTTTTAAAAATATTTTACTTATGTGCAATTGTAAAGGAAACAACTATTCTAATGTCATTATACTTTTATTAGCTGTCATGTTTTAGTGAAACTTTGTACTTTTTAACCAGTTTTCCCATTTCTCCTGTTTCCAATTTCAGTCTATATAAATGGTTCTCAACCTTCATAATGCTATGACACTTTAATATAGCTCCTCATGTTGAGATAACCCCGAACCATAAAATTATTTTTGTTGCTTCTTCATCACTGTAATTTTTTACTGTTGTGAATCATAACGTAAATATCTGCTATGCAGGCTATCTGGTATATGACCTCCATGAAAGAGTTGGTTGATCCCAAATTGGGTCCTGAACCACACATAGAGAATGTTTAATCTACATTCTTCCTATGAGTTTGCCTAACTTCGATTATACATGTGAGTTAAAACATGATGTATTTGCTGTTTTTGTATCTACACTATTCACTTACTCTTTAGTTCTTCCATGTTAATATGAATGGCCAATCTCCCACATGTTGTGAGGCTATATAACAATCAAGTGGGCATATACACCATGTGTTCTTATTTTATCAATCACTATACATTAAAAGTGTCCATACCCCTCCTTATGATACTTCTTTAAGTGTGTTCATTGTAAAATACTTACTTTAGCAATCTAAGTGTCTTATCTACTACATTCTCTATATGCTTCCATAAGGATCTGATGTTCTAGGAAACTGTTTCCCTTCTGTAAAAAAATCACACTCAACGGTTAAAGTTTCAATAGATTTATGAATTTTATTTTGTTTGGTTTCTTGACACAGGTTTCACTGTGTAGCACGTGCTGGCCTAGAATGGTAAATATTCTGCCTCTGCCTTGCAAGTGCTATGCTGCAGGCATGTATCCAGTTAATTAATGCTCTTCAGTGTGTACCTGTGTAGCTTCTGCTAGATAACAGAATATTTAAAGGTTATAACATCCTATGTAATTTACTGCAGTTTTATAATTTACATACAAATTTTCATCAATACCATCACAACTAGATCTATTCCTCTGTCTGTAGACAAATTTCTTTCCCTATTTCATCTATCAAATTCAATAAGCATAGTACATATTTCATGGTATTTAATGAAGATTAATTGGATCAATATATTTTGGAATCTACTACAATGATATCTATTCCTACATAATTAATAAATATTGGCTTTAACCTATCACTTTTTCTTCAGCAATCAGAAGATTTACTTATATAACTGTAACCTTTAGTAAAGCTAGTCTCAATTCAGAGATTTTTTTCAAAATGCAAACAATAGACACAAGAGAGGAAGATTGTTTTTATAGATCCATGTTTTTTTTTTTTTTTTTTTTTTTTTTTTTTTTTTTTTTTTTTTTTTTTTTTTTTTTTTTTTTTTTTTTTTGATTTGTATTGAGCTACTATACTCACAAACCAAGGCCAAAAATCATGTTCTGAGGTAAAGAACCTTCTGAGTCTACAAGGAGTTCCTTCTGCTTAGAATTGCTTTTTTCCTTTCAGGAAATGTAAATGAATATAAACCTCACCAGTTCATCCTCAACCCTTCTGCCCTTTGTCTCTGCAGCATTTCCCACAATCTGTTTGTTTTACCAGAACCCCATTTCTATCAATTAAAATATCTTCTCTGTGTCTGGACTCTCCCTTTTCTGAGATACCATCTTCATCGTTAAGAGAACTCGGTTTTTATTGTGTTGTGCACACTGATGCTGAAGGGTGCCTAAACATAGGAAGGACAGACTGGTAAAATAAGGAGTTCATTGGCATATGCACTAGTTAAAACTGAGGAGGAAAATCACACTCAAAGTTGAAGTTTCTGGACTACATTATAGGATTAAAATATTTGTAAATCTGTACTCCACAGTCACATACACTGGGTAATGTACAGAGAACACAAGTATTTTTCACATTTTCAAAGGTTGAATAACCAAAACTCTAAATGCATGTACCTTGCAAGGACTCCATTTCACGACTTCACATGACATAAGTCAAAAATAGAGACTCTATTCATAAAAGCCTCATGTGAAATGACAGTCATCCATGAATATAGTCTTAATAACCTAAAGTTTTTTATTAGCTGTACCTCTCAAGACTATTAAATTCACAAATAAATTTCAACAAAAGGAATTGAGAAGTCAAATACTCAAGGCATAGTCATTCTAAATTAATGAAATCCATCTATTATATTAGTTACATATTGTAGTAACTTCTGAAATAGACAGAATTTTACCTCAAGTGCTGCAAAAACTGTTATCAAACAGTCAGGCTTTTCTGACTCAAAATTGGTAAGTACAATATTTTTTAGTAGGGTTTACCTTATGTCTCTAGAGGAAAGTAAATTGGTTAAAAGATACGGACTATCTCTTCAATGATCTAGCATTTGGATTATGAAGAGGTGGGAAACATAAAGATCATATTATATCTAAACCCTAGAAGATATGAACATGTAAGCACTGTTAAAATATATAATGCATAAGAGGTAGTAACTGTGTTCATAAGAACCAGAGAACTGATCAAGTACAAATATATACATGATGCTAAAATATATATTCTATCATTTTTCCTGTCTCCTAATTATTTTATTAGACAAAGGAATACATATTGGTTATAAAAAATGTGAAATCATGTTAGAACACTGAAATTAGGGGTAGGAAATAATATTTTCAAATCAAAGAGCTTTTGATGCTTTTTCTTCTAATTAAAGCTTAAAACATTGATTAATGATTGATGACATAGATGATGTCATGTGGTAGGATTTTGATTTTTAGCTCTCACTTAGGATAAGAGAAAGATCCCTGAAAAAGGATTTATTATTATTTATTTTACTATTTATTTTATTATTTCACGAGACTCAGAAACATATATTCGTTCAGAGAACTGCTGATGGACTGGTAATTAATTTAAATGAAAATGGGGGAGATGAATACAAGCCAAATTTATCATGAAACCAATTATAATTTAGGCATATTAAGAAGATGAATTCAGCATAGAAACCAAAATAAAGCAATGTAATAATAAAAGTAAGTACTGTTCTTGTCCACTGAAGACATACTATTTATCAGATAAAAGAAACCTGATCCAAGGTTTCAAAATCCCTTTGATATTATTGCTCTACCTAATGCACAGATTTTTTTTTTTGAAAATTTGCTGGTTTAACCATGCTAAAAACTTAGTGGTAATAAAATTTCAAAATGCAAAATCAGAGCAATATAACTTCTGAGCTAAACACAATAAAGAAAAAAAAGTATCTAGGATAAAGGGCAAAAAAAAAATCCTAAATAATATCATTTATCTCTATAGTCAAGGCACAGACAATGAAAATATGATGATAGTGCAGGTGAAGAATAGAACTTCAGAGCTTCCAAAGTTGAGACAGTTGAGTAATTATTCTTATTATAGTATAAATCCGTAGGAAACTTGAAATGAACAAACATGCACACACACATACACATATTCACACACACACAGGCATGCATCTACACCAACTATTCAAAGAAGGGAAAGTGAAATCACCTGGAGGTACACCACAGAAATGCTACATTATAACTGGACTGAATGACACAGGCAAAGTCCTTCTGGCACAAAGCAAGTTTAGAAGCAAGGATTTATTTGCTTATTTACATAGTATCACTGTATGCCTCATTTCTTTTGATAAACTGTATTCCCTTTAGAAACTGTATTGAACCATCACATGACATTCAATGACATTCGTGGCTCAGCTGAAATACACTTTTAAAAGACAATTACAAAAAACAAAACAAAACAAACAACTCAACATGATTCAAGAGCAGACATGACTTCCAAATAACAGCTGAAGTGATTTCTTTTATTAATAAAGGGATTTATCAAATCCTCTCTCAGAACTGACCTGGAGTATTATAATGCATTCTTGTTAAGAGCTCAAGAAAAATTCAACAAATGTTTGAAATGGAGAAATAGAATAAAATATTTAAAGAATTGTTTGAAGAAAATTAAAAATCTAGAAAAAAAATGATATCTCTCAAAATGGAAGATCGGCCTTGTCTTTTTATATTCTTTTATGGTCCAACTAGTATATATTTAAAAGAAAATTCTTAACCACTGTATTGACCTAGGGTCTTTGCTGGCAGTGACTTTATTACTTTGAGATATTAAAGATATCATCTAGGGATCATCTGGACATATAGGGTTTATCGGCATTCCTTGATGGGACTCAGAATCTCTGTACATATTTTTTGTATGTGAGTATGTATGTAGCATAGATGTGTATCTGTCCTTATGTACATGAATATGCTGATATGTGTGTTTATGTAAAATCCAGAGGCTGACATCATGATGTCTTCTTCACTCTCCACTGGACATCAAGTCTCAGTCATCCACTTGCATCTACCTCTCCAGCAATGGGCTTACAGATTCACACCATCATTTTTTTTTACATGAGTTTACATGAGTGCTAAGGAACTGAATAACTAACCAATCAGGCCATTGCCTCGCCCCAACTTAAGATAATTCTTGACACTGACACTGTGATCTGCAAAGATTCCTTCACAGCCCAATTTCCACAGTAGCACAACTTGTGAAATATTTGGCTAAAATTAGAAATCTCTCTTTAGATAAAGCCAAAAAAATTAACCTTACGGGGTTTTGGATTACAGTCTACTTGAGATTTAATATTTGGCCTTGCCTTCATCTGTACTTCATCCTTGTAACGTGCTTATTATATGGTCCTGGTCAACAGGTATTAACAAAGAAGATCTGGATAGAGATTGCCTTCACATTCCCAAGCATTAAAATATTGAGGGAGATGAATTTCATCCAGTATAGAGACACCTATCAAAAGGATGTGGAAATAGCATCAGGTTTCCCAAGGTCTCCCTGTATATAGAGAACTCCATTACCATGAAGAATCTCAGTAAAAGACTTAGAACTCCAAGGCTTTGTGCATGCTCAAGTCAGTGTTTGACAAGATAAACTGCCTTTCCCTGGTTTCCTTTTTTTGTCAAATTCCAGTATCTGCTGGTATGAGCATGTGTTTTGCTGAACTTTGATATGATGCTTTCTCTAAGATTTTAGGTTGAACCCATCTTGGACAAATCTATGAACAAACAGACAATGATTTGTACTTCTTGAGATTTTTTTTTTTTAGAGTAATGCTTCCCAGGGGCATTGTGATGAGAACAGGTCTATGGGTTCTGTCTTTTACCCTGTTGAATGGAAGTTGAAAAAAAATGTGTCTGGAAAGTCACCACCAAAAATTTTAAGAAGATGAATGAGATGAGCCTAAGAATTGACCATGTTAACTTTTTGTTAATGGGATCAAATTCTTTGAAGACAAGAACACAAAAGTAGGCAAAGGACAAGGAGTGTACTAATCATATAAGTTGAAAAGGAGAGAAGACTTCAAGAAACCTTCTAAAACTCTTAGTACTAAAGTGATGTGCTACCCCACGGTTATCTTGGCTATATCTGTGAATAGCAACACGAAAGAATGTCAAAAGGCCAAACAAGAAATAAATATTAAAAAAAAATTCAATGTCTATTACTGATACTATTTTGTGATCGCAGACAGGAGCCTAGCATGGCTATTCTCTGAGAGGCTCTACCAGCAGCAAACTGAGACATGCAGATAACTATAGCCAAGTATTGGACTGAGCTCGGGACCTCAATGGAAGAGTTAGGGGAAGGATTGAAGGAACTGAAAGGGATGGCAACCAAAATGGAAGACCAACAGTGTCAACTAACTTGGACCCATGGGAGATCCCAAAAACTAAGTCACCAATCAAAGTGCATATAAGGGCTGGTCTGCGGCCACCTGTATATATGTAGTGGAGGACTGCCTTGTCTGGCCTTAGTGGGTGAAAATGTGCCTAATTCTGTGGAGACTTGATGTCCCAGGGAGAGGGGATGCTCAGGAAGGCACCCCCTCAGAGGTAAAGAGGAGGGGGGAAGAACTCTTTGAGGAGGGACCTGAAGGGGATCAACATTTGGGGATTAGATAGATAGATAGATAGATAGATAGATAGATAGATAGATAGATAGATAGATAGATAGATAGATAATATCTGTTGCTGAGTACAGGAGGAAGTTTTCACATTTAGAAGACTAGAGTTCAATTAAAACAAAAATTTGATATTCTGAAAAGAGACTTAACCAATACAAGAGGCCATAGTTACAAAATAAAAATTTCACTGGAAATAAAAATGTTTAAAGGAAAATTTCTCCCTATATTGGCTGATAGCAAGTGTTGGAAGATTAGAAGCACAATTCAGATATATCTGTTCTAATCTCTCAAAGCAGACAGGAAGAGAATAGACCCCTAAACACCTTCTCAATTTTGGCTCTGGTTCTCTGAACCTGCTTCAGGCAGCTGCTGTGTGGAGCCTCTCAGAGGACAGTTATTCTAGGCTTTTGTCTGCAAGCAAAGCAGAGAATCATTAACAGTGTGTGGGACTGGTTCTTGCCCATGGGATGGTTCTCTAGTTGGATCTGTCATTGGTTAGCCTTTCTCTCAATCTCTGTTCCAACTTTGTACCTGTACTTCTTGTAGGCAGGACAAAATCCCAGGATAACTAAAACAATCCTGTACAATAAAAGAGCTTCTAAAGGTACCACCATCCCTGATTCAAGCTATACTACAAAGCAATTGTAATAAAAACTGAATAGTATTGGTTTAGAAACAGACAGGTTGAACTATGGACTCAAACAAAAGACCAAGATATAAACTTACACACTTGATATTTAACAAAGAAACCAAAACCATACAATTTAAAAAAGAGAGAATGAAAGAGAGAAAAAAAGAGAAAAAGAAAGCATCTTCAACTAATGGTGCAGGTCTAACTGGATGTCTGCATATAAAATAATGTAAATAGATTCATATTTATCATCCTGTTGAGAAATTTTAATCCAGCAACATGGTTGCTCTGGCAAGGGATCACATCCAAAGACCTTTTAGGTCTTTGTGATCAGGCTGGAATGTAGACATACCCTTTTTACACACCTTTAATCACTAACAATGAAGGTATATTTAGTTTACAGAAGGAAGAGGCCATGTTTGAAAATTGCCTTTAATTGAGGGGAAGACAAAGTTATGAATGAGAGAACAACTTGACAGAGTAAATCAGAGAATACTTCCAACTCACTAGGGAACAGCACAGGAAACACAGGGTGGATGTGGGGGGTGAAATGGGAGAGGGAGAAAGGGAGGGAGAGGGAGACAGGGAGGGGGGAAAGGGATGGAGAAGAAGAAGGAGAAAGGAGAGAGAAACAGGGCGAGAGAGAGAGAGAGAGAGAGAGAGAGAGAGAGAGAGAGAGAGNAGAGAGAGAGAGAGAGAGAGAGAGAGAGAGAGAGAGAGAGAGAGAGAGATGCTTGTATGACAAACAGGTTCTAGAGAGAACAAATTAGACACAGGTGAAGACAGAACAAGCCAGAGAATGAGAGGAAGAAGTCAGATTAGAATATATTGCCAAAGTTAATATGAGGCCAAGCAGAGAAATTCAGGTAGAAGCTGAGAGAAGCCAGATTGAATCATTCAGTTTGGAAGAATAGATTGTATAGAGGCTAGAAGTTTCCAGGCCTAGGCCTAGGCCTAGGGATAATTAGAACAGACAAGGAAATGCTCTGGGCTCAGAACAAGTCATGTAATCATGTACACCTTGGGTACAGCTCTCATCTCATCCATTTATCTGAGAAAATAGAAGCAACATCTACAGTTATTCTTACAACAATGTGCCCCAGATTCCTGTTAGGAGTGATACTGTTCAAACTAAACTTTCACAAAGACTCTCCTTGGGTGCTCACAAGCTTGATGGCGCATCTCAGAGCAATGTGTTTCTACAGCCACATCCCAAGCTGAGTGGATATTGTCAGAAGGATGTCCACTGCTTCCATATCCTAAAATGCTCTGAGAATAGAAATATAGTTTCTATATTATCAGACTGTCAACAGCCAACTTGCTTCTATGTTCATTACCTTTGTGGATTTGTTCTAATGATACTTGTATTAATTTGGTCCTCCAAATAACAGGGGAATCCACACATCTGCATGTTAGATGCTGAGGGACCCTGCCCACAGTTGATTGGTAAGGAAAGTTCATGACAGCCAATGGCTGGGCAGGGAGACAGAGGCAGAACTTTTAGGATTCCTGGGTAAGGAACCAAGAGGAAAGGGACAGAGGTGTGGGATGTGGGGGATATAGCCACCAAGCCAGAAAGGATTAGCTGCCATGCCTGAGAAGGCAGGACAGAGAGACAGCCAACATGTAAGCGCTAGGGAAGAGCAACCCCAGCTCCATCCCCCTCCTCAACTGCATCTAGGCCAACCCCAGCTCCACTGATGAAACAGATTTTAATAAGTAATAACTCAGGAATATCGGACGGGAGGTGTTAGCTGCTAGAGGTTTGGGAGTGGCCCAACCACTGATCTGTTTAAGGCATATTAAAACATAAGGCTGTGTGTGTTCTCTCTCTCTCTCTCTCTCTCTCTCTCTCTCTCTCTCTCTCTCTCTCTCTCTCTCTCTCTCTCTCCCGCCCACACTCTCTCTCTCTCTGTGTGCATGTGTGTGTGTGTGTGTGTGTGTGTGTGTGTGTGTGTCTGTGTGTGTGTCTGTGTGTCTGTGTATCTTTCATTCAGGAACACAGAACATTAGGGAGGGTACTGAGGAATATATCTTCACTGCCTGAAGGATTTGAACAGGGTTAGTTGGCAACTTCAACGCACTCCCCTCTTTACTTTCATCTTAATATGGATAGTAACTGCAGTACAATCTAATTTTTCTGGTTATGAAGCAGAGCTAAAACATAGAAACACTGTGTTTATGGATTAAAAACAGTAAGGAAATAGAAGTGTTTTATCTTCATTAATTTTCCATCAAACTAAATATTAATACCGATGGCAATTTGGACACCCTTAAATATATGTGTATATGTTATTGAACAGTTGGTTGCTCTCTTTGTAAAGTCTAAATGTTTTATTTTAAATAGAGTTTACTTTGACTTTTCAAGAAGATATTTTAAAACCATGACAATGTAGAGAATATAAGCCAGCATTCTTTATTTGTTCAGTAATTTTCATTATTCCAAAGTTTTCTACAAATTTGTGTTAAGCATTGTGTTTACTAGAGGAGCTACAGCGACAAAGCTGTGCCTGAATCCTGCGAAGCTTAGTATCTACTGACTTAAACATGCTCAGCCAGTGCAGCAGATGCCCACGTCACGATCCATCTGTTTTTGTTTCTCCACTGACTGGCAAATGGGATGCCAATAAGCAATTTGGTCTCCTCACAGATGCAGGAAGGTACATTTAAATGTGATGGGTTTTATATTAGCCCAACTCAATAATGCTTCAGTGAATGCTTGAAGTGACGCTGTTTAAACAGCTTGGACTTTGTAGACTTCAGTCCTCAAACCAGCAAGAGTTTAAATGAAAGCTTTAACACTCACAGAGTATCCTCTAGCCATGGTCTTGGGATTGCCTCTGTGACACTGACCTTGTCTGCCTCTTCCACATTTCAATTTTCTTAGGGCTATATTGAACCCACAATTTACCAAAACTTCCTAGTGGGTGGATAAATAACCTTGATTCCATCTTTCACTTTAGTTCTCCTTTACCAGATACCATTATATATTTACAGACTCAGAAGATTAACATGTTCATATCTTTGAGTGACTTTTATTCCACTCGCTATAAATACCCATCACTGAATTTTATGCCATTTAGACAATGGATACTGTTATAGTTTATGAATTATTTCTCATTTTTAAAAATTATTTGCATTAAAATATTCAGTATTCTGAGTCTATTCATAAGGCCTCATTCAATTCTCATAGCAAGTAACTTGAGGATTATAACCATTTTTTATTACTTGCATTCATCCTGTCAGTGGGCACTCACCCACCATAGTGTAGACCTGCACAATGTTAAACAGGGCATTCAGATATGATTTAATTTCAAACTAACAAGTATTCTATAGGTCATAACTAAACAAAGGATAACAAGCTAACTTTTATCATCTTAAATCCATATTTAATTGAACATCTGTATTTTTATTTCCTAAGTCTGGCAACTCCAATTTAACACTATTTTAAATGTAAGATTTGAAAATACTGATTTAATATATATTGAGTTAAGATGTGAAATGGATTGTAAGCATAGAAGTGGATGCTCACAGTCATCTATTGGATGGAACACAGGGCCCCTAATGGGGGAGCTAGAGAAAGTACCCAAGGAGCTGAAGGGGTCTGCAACCCTATAGGAGGAACAACAGTATGAACTAACCAGTACCACCCCACCAAGAGCTCGTGTCTCTAGCTGCATATGTAGCAGAGGATGGCCTGGTTGGCCATCTATGGGAGGAGAGGCCCTTGGTTTTGCGAAGATCATGTGCCCTAGTACAGGGGAATGCCAGGGCTAGGAAGCAGGAGTTGATGGGTTGGGGAGCAGGACAGGGGGAGGGTATAGGAGACATTGGGGATAGCATTTGAAATGTAAATGAAGAAAATGTCTAATAAAAAAAGAAAAAAAAGGAACAGTATTAACTGTTAGATTAAAAGTTATGGGCAAAAGTTAATGTGCCCAATATTCAACCCTTGCAAATGCAGATAATATATAAGGTAAACTATAATATCCCTTTCAATTTTCTCTGTATTTTTTAAAAAATCTTCAAAATAAAAACTCAACAGTGACTATTCAAAAAAAGATGTGAAATGGAATGATATGTTTTAACAGCATTCCATGCAAAAATAGAATATTCTATTCTTAAAAAGTATTAATAATTGTCTTTGTATATACATTAACAATTCTTAATTAGCTTTAAATTTAAGGACATTGATATTTCAGAATGATTTTATGAGTTTTTATTTTAGATGAATTATGTATCTCTTTTGTTGTCATATGCAGAATATAATCAGACAGGTGACTTGAAATGAACCAGCTATTCCAAAGTATTCTAGTTGAGAAATTGCATATGAAAAGAGGATCAGTGATGAAGAAAAATGCAAGATTGAAACCCTTCGTAAACTTTTCTTCAGTTAGGGCCTTCCAAGTATAGAGAATCCAAATACTGCTCTTTTGTGGAACTGGACTGGAATCCAAAGGATCAATTGGTGAGAACTTTCATGTAAAAATGAAATCAGTATAGAAATGCAACTAATCTAGAGATGGTTACAGATGAAAGGACAAGATGCTACATAATGGTCAATGATTGAAAGTAAATCTTCAGTTATAAAATGTGTCATGTGAAATTAAGTCAACCACACCTTCCTGATTCATACTGTGATGGTACAGTGAAAAGAATTGATCCTTTTGAGCTGGACGTGGTGGTGCATGCCTTTAATCTGAGCACTTGGGAAGCAGAGGCAGGTGGATTTCTGAGTTCCAGGTCAGCCTGGTCTATAAAGTGAGTTCCAGGATAGCCAGGGCTACACAGAGAAACCCTGTCTTGAACCCCCCACCCCCCCAAAAAAAAGAATCAATACTTTTGGTTTAACGTGTAATCATATTGAATTATAATATTCTGTAAACACAAACATGGAAAACCATTGAGAAAAAAAAGACATGCCTTAGGAACTCATGCTAATAGATTAAATTGTAAAATGCTGTGACATAAATTTATAAAAGAAGAAGGAAAGAGGAGCCATGAGTTTGAGTAAGAGAAAATGGGGGGGTAGAAGGTACATGGGAGGAATTGGAGGAATAAAAGGGGAAACAGAAAATGTTATATAAAATTATATTTTAATTTCTACAATTTTTAAACATTATCCAAATAACCTGTGACATATGTACCTTATTTAAGGCATGCTCAAGATACAGTTCACAGACCACATGAAGCTCAAGAAGAAGGAAGACCAAACTGTGGGTGCTTCAGTCCTTCTTAGAAAGGGGAACAAAATACTCATAGGAGCAAATATGGAGACAAAATATAGAGCAAAGACTGAAGGAAAGGCCATCCAGAGACTGTCCTACCTGGGGATTCATCCCATATACAGTTACCAAACCCAGACACTATTTTGGAAACCAAGAAATGCTTGCTGAAAGGACCCTGATTTGGCTATCTCCTGAGAGGCCCTGCCAGAGCCTGACAAATACAGAGGTGGATGCTCACAGCCAACCATTGAACTGAGTACAGGGCCCCCAACAGAAGATTTAGAGAATGGACTGAAGGTTCTGAAGGTGTTTACAACCCCATAGGAAGAACAACAATATCAACCAACCAGACTCCTCCCTCACCCTCCCACCCCTGCCCAGAGCTCCCAAGGACTAAGCCACTAACCATGGCTCCAGCTGCATATATAGCAGAATATGGCCTTGTCGGGCATTAATGGAAGGAGAGGTCTTTGGTCCTCTGAAGGCTTGATAGATGTCCCAGTGTAAGAGAATCCAAGGCAGGGAGGTGGGAGTGGATAGGTGGATGGGTGGAGGAACACCCTCATAGAAGTACTGGGAGGGGAGATGGGATAGCAGGTTTCCAGGAGGGAGAGAAACCAGGAAATGGGATAACATTTGAAATGTAAATAAAGAAAGCATCCAATAAAAAAAAGAGAAGAGAGAGAGAGAGAGAGAGAGAGAGAGAGAGAGAGAGAAAGCATGCTCCAAGATGATGTTAAAGTGCATTTCACTATGTAAAAAGTTACTTCAGTGTTGGCTGATATTCAATAGGTTAACCTGTTTTCTCCAAAAAAATATTATTAATTGCTCTTAATTACATATTACAAATGAAAAAAAATCAAGTAATACAGCTAAAGATTGGCACTTGCCACGAAATACTACAATATAAAAAATAATGAAAATCCCTCGAAAGCAAACTGAATTATAATGATTCTATTTGGAGTAATGGAAGGTTCAGTATACGTATGAAATTATGAAATAATTAATATTGAAAACAAGGCTGTACTTCATCACACCTCACAAAAATGTCAAAAGTTTACAGTTGGTTTAGGCTAGCTTTAGAGGAAGAACTTGAAATTGTAGGAGATTTACATAGTAATATATAAGCTTAAAATAAATCCAACCCAAGCCCATTAGTATAAAAGTAGGGAAAGCAGGGGTAGAAAATGTTAGTATTCTGTCTGGAGTCCTTCCCCACAGTTACCTGGCAGCAGCAAGGTATGCTCCTCCCCACAGTTACCTGGCAATAGCCAGGTAGGCCTGGCCCACTATAAAAGGGGCTGCTTGGCCCCTCCTCCCTGTCTTGTGCTCTTGGCTCTCCTGCCTCTTTCTTGCTCTCCCTCTCTCCCCATTCCCTTCCCCTCTCTCTCCACATGGGCATGGCCAGCCTCTACTTCTCTCCTCGCTCCTTCTCTCTGCCTCTCTCTTCCTCTACTACTCTCTTAATTCCCCTTCCCATGCCTTGAGTAAACTCTATACTATTCTATACCATCTTGTGGGTGGTCCCTCAGGGGGAAGGGATGCCTTGGCATAGGTCCACTGAGGCACCCCCTTCCCCAACACCTCACTACATACTCCCATAGAACATATTTTAACAGAGGCAGGCGGATTTCTGAGTTCGAGGCCAGCCTGGTCTACAGAATGAGTTCCAGGTCAGTCAGAGAAACCCTGTCTCGAAAAAACCAAAAATACCAAAACAAACAAACAAACAAACAAAAGAACATATTTTAATAACTCTTTCTCTTTTTTATGATCACAACAGAAAATTTCAAAGGAATTAATGTCATTTGGGCAAAGAACATGAAGGCTCACAAAGCGTTTACCAATACCAACATAGATGGTTATTACCTCTGCTTAATCCTCAAATCTGATATGTGTGCTAAATACTGTTTATGTCACACTTGACAAGGGAGAGCTGATGCTTAGAGGAGTAACAATGGGGCCATCATTTATTGGATGGCCACAAAACTATCTGTCAATCATGCTCAGGAACAAAATCATAGCTGTAATGATACTACTGGGCCTCGTGTTCCATGTTCAAAACTGAATGCAATTTACTTGCTTGTGATAATACTTAAAATAACCTAGAATAACCAACAATCACACATGGGATCAGTCTGTTTCCAGTTAGAACTGGACTTAAAACAATGTGTTGGACTTAGTACTAAAAAATGAAAATCCATATAAAACTTTTATTAATACATATGTATATATACATATATATTTTATGTACTATATGAATATTATACACACATATTTGCTTAATAACATTTTTCATCAAAGAGGACTCTCATGTCTGCCTGCTTTATTTGAATTAAGCCTTCAAATTATTATAACTTTTTTCCCGAAGAAAGTAACAGCTTTTCTTGATCCCATTACTAAAGGATTTTAAAGTATTGGCTTTGTCCCAAGTCCCACATGTTGAGTGATAATAGACAAGAAAAACAAGAAATCAAATGAGAAAAAAAGAAATCAAAGGCATGCAAGGGAACTTAATAGATTTTTGATATCAAGACTCACTATTTATCAGGAGATGTCTGTTCAGCAGACAAAATTTCTCTCTCTTCCTTAGGCATTGTGGAAGAGAGATTTATGACACCATATTAACTGGAAGTACAAGGAAAATGTAGTAGACAGGGATAAGGAGCTCACTAATGTGAGGTGAAATCAAAACTAGTCTCCAGGCAGAGATTATACATTATGATAACTTCTCCGGAGTCACATCCAGGTCCTCCAGCCAAAGGCTCAAGTTTTTCCAGCAGAAAAAAAAGTGATTTGATTGAAAAAGAAAAAGAAATGAGTGAAATGTGGCAAGCAAGATCTGATGAACTAGGCAATATGTGGCAAAGCAAGATCTGATGAACTAGGCAATATGTTGTCCTGTTTTCTTTTGTTCTTTTTAAAAAAAACCTGGAGAGCAAAGATATTGAAAAATCAATGTGCTTGGTGTGTTTTTCATTTTCTTGTCTAAGATATCTCAAAAAAGTAAAGTAAAAATGAAAGAAACATATGGTGTGAGTGGAAGCCCCACAGGGCTCTTTGGAAAAGTAATTCAGATTCTGGATCATACATTTGTATCATGCTATGTTGATATGAATGAACTTGACTGGGGTTTATGAGACCAATCATCTGCCTTAAGTACATTTATCTTCTAAAATGCTTTGTGCATTCATTTGCATTCTTTACTGCACATGCACAACAATCTTCCTGTGCATTTGGTTAAAAATTAGGTCATGCCTCAAAGTGGCTGACCATTTCTTATGCAGCTGTCAATTTTCTCTGCAATAAGAGCATTTTATAATTTTAGAAGAGATGGCCTCATCTTTATATGAGATGGAGAAAATAAAATTCAGAGAAGATAACTTACATGATCAAAGTCAAAGCAGTAAGACAAGAACCACCATTTTCTGCCTCTTGATGGAAATAGTTTCTCTACTTTTGTCTTTAAATCAGTTTCAAATACATTGACATAGACTTGGCTTGCATACATTTACTGCTTTTCCTTTTTATCCAGTTTAACAAATACTTTTATCTGAACCTATTTGCAAAGCACTTTGGCAGGCATTTCAGGGCTGGAAGGAATGGGAGTTGGGGAAAACAACAAAAGAATTACGATTACTGTTTCTTCCTGAAGAGTTGCTACCAGAGTGATAACCATAGAGAGCTGTGCTGCAGAGTTCAAGACCACTGGCAAAGATCATCCGGGCACTATCAAGATTTCTGTCAGCTGAGTTTTGTCTACTGCAGCTGATGACAGTCTCAGTCTCCTTAGTTGGTTTTGAGTGTAGCCCAGCTAAAAGGGGAAGGTAGCTCTTAAAAGCAAATCTGTTCCTGGGGGATGTGCTCATCTGCAGGCGTGAGATTATCCAGGTTCCTGGCATTTCTGGAATCCCTGACCTTATGGTATTGTATTAATGGCCTCTGGTTGCTAACAGGGCTGGCCTCAGACCTCTAAGATGAAGTCCTCTGCTAATAGAGATGAATAAGTCAAACACATTTTCAGAAATGTACTGTTGTCAAAATCTAGAGAACACACATGCGTGAAGAATTTGTAATGTTTCAAGAAGAAGATTTTATGGTTTGGTTAGAAGAACAATTTCAATAAATTTGAAAGTAATCTTGGGTAGACAAAATTTAGAGGCTTTAAGCCTTAACTTAGGGAGTTGACAATAATTTTAGTTTATTTCTGTTAATAAATTACATAATTGTAGTTTTACTTGTAAGATGACTGATAACACAGGCAAGAATTTCTAGTGAGTGTCTAATTCTGTAGTTAAGCATTTTAATCCAAATGCTCTGTCAGTCATACTTAACTTCATGAACACATCTGTCCCAAACACTGCTATATATGTTCAAAAGGTAAAGGTGTTAAATAAAATGTGGTTAAGTGAGAAGAGCTATGAAGAACTGACAAAGTATCAGTACTATAAAATCCCCTCATGAAATAAATCAAAGAATCACTGCCAAATAGTGTGATGGTTTGAATAAGAATGGTTCATATAGGTTAATATATTCAAATGTTAAGAGGTATGGTCTTGCTGGAGAAGGTATGTCATTGGGGTAAGACTGTAAGGTTTAAAAATACCTAAGCCATTTCCAAGTTACTGTTTTTTTCTGATTCATGTTTATGGATCAGATATAATTTCTTAGTCATGATTTCCTACCTCCTGTCATGATACTCATGGACTCACCCCCTCTGAAATGGTAAGCCCTAACAAGCTCTTTCTTGAATAAGTTGCCTTGGTCATATTATCACTTCAGAGCACTGGAAAAGAAATAAAGACAAATAGTAAACCAAGTATGTTGGCACATATGCCATCAAGGTGGCACGGAGATGAGCTGGAAATTACTTGGAAGTAAGGGAGAGAATAAGAGTGCAGTGTGCAATCAGGGAAATCAACAGTTACATAATTCATTAACAGAAATAAAACAGAATTAAAAGAAGTCAAAATAAGCTGCCAAGTATAAGGCTCTGAACAGCACATTCAGTGTTTTTGGAAAAGAAGTAATAAGATAGAAATTAAACATAGTGGAGAAATATAAAGTCATAGCTAAAAATCTCCAAACTCATGGACAGAGTATGTTTAACAACAGATCAATCTCCAATACAAAAATGTGTAACTTTTCTGCAAAATTCACTATAGTGACTTACTGCTTACTTACTTCTTTTAGGTTTTTATCTCTTAGAGATGAATGGAAATGGCTTTAAGTGCAAAGAATTTAATCACGCTTGGGACATATGAAACGGCCATCAACAGAAGGAGAGGCCCTTGGTCTTGCAAAGATCATACGCCCCAGTATAGGGGAATGCCAGGGCCAGGAAGCAGGAGTGGGTGGGTTGGGGAGCAGGGCAGGGAGGGTATAGGGAGCTTTGGGGATAGCATTTGAAATATAAATGAAGAAAATACCTAATAAAAAATGCCTTACAAAAATAAAAATATTAAAATTAAAATTTTAAAAAAAAAAGAAAGAGAGGAATCTGGTTAAGCAGTGACTATTTTATATACAATAGATTATGTGTTTTCCACAGCCTAACTTCACAATTTGGGTTGAAGGGTTGCTTTCAGATTTCACTGTTGTTTTGTTCCAGATCCTTTCTTTGAACATGGAAAGGACAGAGCTCAGGGACACAGAGCAGCAGGCTTGGGCAAGTCTGCCTAGCAGAAGCTATGCTAATGATGAGCACTTCAAGGGAAGGGTACTGGGAGAGAGGCCAAAATCAGGGGCAAGTTGAACAGAAGGAAGATGAGATAAGAAGACAAAGAAGCAAGAAGACTCAAAGCGGCATGGTTTCTCAGAATTTATACAAGAGGAAGATATAAAACCCAGGGCGCCAGACAAATGTAAGCATGTGCTGTGTATAAAAATGATAAATAATAAGCAAAGTAGATAGCCAAGTATTAAGGCTCATTTTGGAAATGTGCTCTGTAGTTATGTGGTCTAACTGCTTCTACTCATAGCTGCTCCTCTTGCCACTATCTGGAGAACATTTTTGCCTTCTAATTGTACTTATTTTGTGCTTTGTCAATGTCGGTTCTTAACAATAATTAGCCAATATCACCAAGTGCTCAGTAGGAAGATATTCGATTCGTCATTTTTAACCCTAAGAGAGTGTTTATTTAAAGAAAGATCAGTGCTATGGTGATAGCTTCCTCTCTGACATGCTAAGTACTTTGAGAGCATTGGTGACAATCTGGCAGTTTCCAATACTGTTTTCAGTTCAAAGCAGATGAAAACTTTATCTACTGAAGCTCTGTGTGTGTGGGAATGCTTGAGAGTGCGTCTGTGTGATTGCACACACATATATGAGTGCGCAGTGAGAATCACTGCAATTTTAAAATTATAGAGTTGTTTGGTAAACACTAGAATGGACTGGGTTGTTGCACTGGGTCCCACCCCCTAGATGAAGAGTGACAGACAAGTAAAAACTGTTGAGAGAGGAAGAATTAATATTCCCCAGAAATGAGCAAAGCAAATGACTATGCAATGCCAAATATTTAGTGTCTTAGTTGGAGTTTTACTGCTGTGAGCAGACACCATGCCCAAGGCAGGTCTTATAAAGGACAACATTTAACTGGGGCTACCTTAAAGGTTTAGAGGTTCAGTTCAGTATCAAGGTGGGAGCGTGGTAGCATTTAGGCAGGCATGGTACAGGCAAAGGTGAGAGTTCTACATCTTCATCTGAAGGCTGCTAGTGGAAGACTGCTTCTAGGCATGTAGGATGAGGGTCTTAAGCTCATGCCCACAGTGACATACCCACGCCAACAAGGCCATACCTTCTAATAGTGCCAATCCCTGGGCCAAGCATATACAAACCATAACAGTTATTCTCATAAGCAATACTAAGACTCAACAGGTTACATTTATATACTTAAGCACATATATATATAAAACAGTTAAAGAATAAGAGACCATGAATTAAAAGAAATAGGGAGGGTATGGTAGGCTTTGGAGGGGAAGGATTGAAGAAGTAATTATACTTTAATTAAATAAAAATGATAGTAACCTAATTTACTTAAAGTCAATAAAAATGCAAACCTATAATTGGTTGATTTTACTTACTGGCTTAGAACTGAACTGTTCACAGAGTTCAGAACAATGCCAAAAGGCAAATTTTTCAGATTGCCTTAAGGAATCATGTCTGCCACTCTTAAAAAGTAATTTTAAAAAGATAATAAGAAAGTTAGATTTATATATGAGATGGCAAATTTATATAAAAATAAAAACACTAGAAAGACAGAAAATGACAAAATTTGGCAAGGGCAAATAGAGAAAGTCAAGATGACCCTAAAATTTTCCCAACATCATTTATTATTCAAGTTTTTAAATAAAAACAATAGTATTTATTCAGATATGATTTATCTCTTAGAAATAATTTGATGGCCTTTTATTGTAAGTAAGGTCTTATTCATTGGACATATTATAATCACAGTTTCCCCTCTCTATCTCCTTCCAGATCATCCCTACCTACCCACCCACCCACTCACCCAACACCATGGCTTCATTATTTTTCTCTTTATAAGTAAAAAGACAAATCAAAGTAACAAATAACCGCCATCAATAAGAAAAAAGCACAAGAAACATATAAATGCACACACACACACACACACACACACACACACACACATACACACTAGACCCATTTAAAAAAGGTAAAAATAACTGCAACCACAATATATAAGCAAAGAACCAATAGGATAAAAGGTAAGAAAACAAAGCAGTATGCGGAAAAATAATCTACCAAAATACCACTGAGTTCATTTTGTGTTAGTCATCTACCTATGGACATGGAACCTACACTTGTGCTTTGTATACCCAGTGATACTCCACAGGAGAAAAGTCTTCCTTTGTAATCTATTGTCTTTTCAAGATATCTTCTTGGCTATGGATGTGAACTCCTGTCTCATTCCCCCTCTCAGCACTGAGACCAAGCCTAGCTTGAACCTATGCAGGCCCCATATTTCAACTGTTAAAAATTTTTTTCAAGGACAAGCAAGATCTCTTAGTAGATAAGAGCACTTGCTATCAAGTCTACAGACCTGAGTTCAATCCCTAAAACCTTTCATGGTAGAGAGAACCAACTCATGCAAGTTGTCTTCTGACCTCTACTATACCCCAACATATACAGTAAATACATTTAAAGACAGTTTAACATTTATTTCATTATCTAGTTGTTATGTTTATTCAAAATCACAATCCAAATGGTATTCTTTATGAAGTGTATTTTAGGTTTTATTCATGAAAACTGATTTTACCTGTTTTCCATGTTATAGTCTCAAATATGCCTCTCCATTCCTTGCTAGATGCACTAGTCAGAAACTGAAAAGAACTGCTTCCAAGTATAATAATAAGAAAAAAAAATTTAAAGGGCTTGAGATGTAATTCAAAAGTAGCATTTGCCTACCATAAGTGAGGCTTTAGGTTCTTTCTTCCTGAAAAAAAGAATTGTTTTCTTTATCTTAGCCAAGACCAGAAGGAAACCTCAGCTCCTTCCGAAGCAGAGCTAGATATAACACTTGTTTCTGCCGCAGATAAGCTTTGCTATCGCATGTGCTTGAGCAGCCTGTACACTGGAAGCACCAGGCCCTGTTTAGTCTTCTGCTTCCAATTCAATCAGAAATGTGTCCAAACATGTCTTGCCTGCATTTCTTAAGTAAACATATTTTACTTTTTCTTATCCTTGTGTGTTATAATTCATACACTTCATCAAGGTCAGAGAAATCTTACACATACTTATACTGAGATTATCTCCATGCTCTGAGTGATTTATATATACTCAAACCCCTGGTAAATAACATAGAAACTTGGTAGAACTTCTTCCATGGTATGGCTCTGAATTATTGGCTACCCTTACCTACCCTTACCTTACTTATAGTAATCATGTAACCTATTGCCCAAACTGGGAAATAAATTTTCAAAGTAAATGGTGTACTATTGGCAGGGTAAATAGGATCATATCATCATCCAGTCCTCTTGTGACTGTTCCAAACTCTGCACAGTTTCTCACTTGCAGGTTTTGCAAGCAGTATCTGCCCTTTCCTTTACTGAATATTTAAATCCAGTATTGCTACAGTCAGGAGGCAATTTCCATCTATTGTTCTCATCACATCCCCACATGTACTTTAATTTTGCCTTTTTTTCACGAGACATGCTTCCTTTCTCTAAAGGACATACTATTTTCTTTTCTCTACCATTTCTGTCCTCACAATTTCTATTATTTACTCTGTATTGTATAAGGTACCTACCTGCTTCAATTTCCCCAGTCTTGATGCTAAGAAACCTGATAACAGCGTCTTAATCGTTTCTTTATCTTCTTAAAACCAAGCAACAGAGCAAAGGTGTTTGCACGTGCAAAATATTTAACAAATTTTTGTGACAGATTGCAGTCACCAGTTGTCAGCTATCATAATTCAAAATCCTTGGTGCATACATGTATCTGTAAGATTTCCTAAAGAACAGTAAACATTAAACTGCTCTAATACTAGAGTGTGCTTCCATGTTGCTTTAGAAAAGATTATTGAGCTCTTCATTTAATTCCTACTGCATACAATTATTGTTGGACCACATGGGTTAAGTGATTAAATTAATCAAGCAAGTGAAAACTTCCCATTAGCCATCTTCCATTATTCTATAAAACTGATAATCTTTCATTTTCATTCTGCTTTCACAGTTAGAACAATTATATATCTCATGCTACCTATTTGCCATTAACAGATAAAGTGGGTGATGGGAAGTGACATATGCTGCTCTCTTGTATTCCCCTTACAGATTTCTCTTTCTTATTCTTTGTTCATTTTGCACTGTTTTGGTTTGGTTTTTGAAGCAAGAGCTTACTATGTAGCTCTCACTGGCCTAGAACTCACCATATAATCCAGACTGGCTTGAAACTCATTGAGATCTGTCTGACTCTGTTTTTTGAGTGCTTAGATTAAAGGTGTGTGCCACCACCTACAGTAAAAAGGCTTCAATTTTAAGTTATACAACAATATTTGAAATACAGAATTAATGAAGTTTAACTTTATTTAGGTAAATTAAATTCTATTCTTTGTTTTGTCTCCAGGTTCCTTTTAACAATGTAAGAACATTATCAACTGTGATTGCTTTAAATAGCTGCTAAATATTATTTACTTGAGACTCATCAAAAGGCATAATTAGATTTGCAGAGGAAAGGTAAACACAATGATCAAAATTCTGCTATTTTAACCTGGTGTGGTGGCACACTTGTGGAATCCCAAACATTTGATAAGAAGAGGCACAAGACTATTTCTCTAGCACATTTGTTCCTGTTTCCCATGTCTAGGATTTTTCTTGTTCTATGTTGGGCATACTGTACCTGGACATATGAATAAATATGCATTATCTTCTTGGTTCTGACTGAGAATGCTGAATGTTAGTTAAAATTCAAATGTATTCTAAACTACTGTGAATTCTCTCCTTTTCAATTAGTTATTCTTTTTGGTTTGTGTTGCAGTACTGCACAATTGTACCACTGGTTTTCTTTAGTCTCAATAAGACATGACTATTGATGTATAATTATGATTGCCAGGCCAGGCTAATTGAGAAAGATTATCAGTAGAGGTCTTCTTTGCTCAGGGTGGATGGATATGGACTTGTGACTTCGCTGTTTTTCCTGATTGCAATGGTTTGTATATGCTTGGCCCAGGGAATGGCACTATTATGAGTTGTAGCCTTGTTGGAGTAGGTGTGTCACTGTGGGCATAGGCTTTGAGACCCTCATCCTAGCTGCCTGGAAGACTGTCTTTCACTCTCTGCATTCAGAACAAGAGGAGGAACTCTCAGCTCCTC
>NC_034591.1:46858872-46896812 GCF_900095145.1 Mus pahari
AGGGAACTTTCAGGATAGCATTTGAAATGTAAATAAAGAAAATATCTAATAAAATAAAATAAAATAAAAATTTAAAAAAAAATTATAAAAAGAGTTGCCTTGGTCATGGTTTCTGTTCATAACAGTAAAACCCTAACTAAGACACTGACTGATTTACTTTTGAAAGGAAAGAGCACTAGCAAGCAAGAACTGGGTGCATATGACAGTAGGAATACATTCTAGCCATTGCAAAATGTACCAATTCTAGAGGAGTTATGCTTTCCATACAATACTCCATCTATATCTGATATAAAAGCATTATACATCTTTCTCTTTCTCTGCCCTTTTCCCACTGAAGATCACTTCTACCAAAAATGCCTTATTCTTCAAAAGTATATAATTTTAATATTCCCTCTCCTGACACTGAGTTTGGAATAGAAAGCAGAAATTAATTAGGGGATCACTATTGCTAAATGAATCCCTTTGCATATTTATCTGAGGGTAACCATAACATCATCAGGTTGTTGGCTGATTTTTTTCCCATTAGGAAATAGTAAGATTTTCTTGGTTTATATAAGGTGCAGAAAAAGAAGGTGGAGTTTTTATTTTCATTCATTCATTTAAATATTTGCATATATTTTATTACATATATTTTACAGAGGTGATATTTATATTAACACTTGATTAAATATTTTTCACAATTAAAGAGATGAGTGATATTAGTCTATATGATATACCATTTACATATGTTTTTAATTTCATTACATAAAACTGTATTATCTGCTTGTCATCTGTTCTTTCTGGCATTGTGTATGCTTCCATAAAACACAAGTCTCTTCCTGAGTCATGGAAAAAAGCAACTGAAATTTATAATAAGTAAATTTGTTATATCTTCTCTACTATTAAGGGTTTAGATATCATTAACACTTTGTCAATAGAGATAAAATTACTTCTTTTAAAATAACAGATTTCTAGATATTTTGAAAGACAGCCATGGTCTATATATTCTGAAAAGATAATATTAATTAAATCTACCATCATAGAGCTTGACTCATGTCAATAACTGTGATTTTGACCTTCCAAGGTAAGTCTGTAATGGTCTAGCTCATGAAAATACTGTAGTTTGGACATTGTAAATTGAGCACTTTTTAGCTTAAAAGAAAAGTCTGAGAAAGTACCACAACCTATAAAAACCAAATGTTTATAATAAATAGATCTAGTACCATAGTTTCCCATAGAGTCCCAAACATGACGTTCTGGAACCTAAACAGGTTTGTTGAACAAGTATCCCTTTGTGATGTCAAATAAGATAAAAAAAAAATCTCCAGGAAAATTTCACTAAATATGTAATGTAAAGTTAAATTTTTCTGTAGCTATAATATCCATACAACCATAAACAATCAGACAAAAAGAAAAAAAAAAACTCAGACAAGGCAGAATCAAGCTGCTTCCTAGGCATGCCTATGTGCTTCTAAGAAATTAATTTTTTTCTTTTCACTTCTAAATGTTCACATGCATATCATTTTATATACCTGGAAAAGTAAGATCAAATAAATGGTTTATTTTAGTTTTCTGCTGTCATTTGTTTCCCCTCTTCTGGATTAAATGAATACATCTTGGTATAAAAGATAGTATCTAGGAAAAGATTTACCACACTACCTGAAATAGATGCTATAATGTGAGATATCCCTAAATTCTCCAAAGGGAACCACTTCAAAAGAGTACAGGATGTCAAGAAAAACAAACTCACAGCTGAACTACTATACAGTTTATCAGTAGAGGGATGAACATATAGGTCCAGACATACAGAGCAGATATTCATCATTCTGTCTGTCCACTCTCTTCCCTCTAAAGGACACATGTGGCTCTAAGGACCTGTGTTTGGAGCTGTCTATTCGGCAGCTTTCTCCATTGACATCCAGGCTTTTCAGACACTAGTAATCCAGATTCTGTAAACCCTTTACTTATGTGGACTACTCTATAGAACAGACATTTTATTCTATTCAGAGATATCTCTCATAACCCCACTTAGAACTGTCCACATTTCCAATGCAGCATACACATTTTGACAGCCACATTCTGAGAATGCTGATCTTTCCTTCACAATTCTCTGCTAAATATTTGAAGCCAGTTACACACTGACTCAGGAACTTCTTCCTGATACAGATTAATGTCTCTCTCATATCCGTCTTTCACTGATATATTTACATAACTATACTCAGAAACGTATGTTTGACGAAACACTTTTGGTTTAGGCATAAAGGGCTAAAGAAATTGAGATTAAGTGTTTGCTTAAATCAAATATGATCCATGACTTCACTTTATTTTAATACTTTAGTCATTAAACTGTTTGAGACTTGTCATTGTGCTGTGTTTAGAATACAATGGTAAGAAAAACCAAGTAAGTTTCATTCTCTGTCTCCATGGATGACACCGTAATGATGCTAATGCCCAGCACTGGTGTGCTGCTTACTGTGTGCTAAGTGCTTTTCCTGACTCACAACTGTACAACTCTAAAAATCCTAGGATAAGGTATGTATTCGTTAAATGAAAAAATGAAACAAGAGCATTTTTAAAGGTAAAATATTACCCCATCCTTTCCCAGAATATATACGTTTAAATGGACTCTGGGTTAAGATTAAGAATGAGCGAGGATGGAATGTTATTGCTTTGTGTAGCTCTAGAGTTTACTTTGTAGTATTGGTGGATGTTGCCCCTACCAGTGGGGGTAAGACATCTTGCTTATATATTCTCAGCTCACTTGGCATATCCAGAAATTAATTTGCAGCATTGATTTTCCAGTTTGTACACTTCCTTATAGTCACTGCAGCCATGCATTTTCTTACCCTCACACTCTTCTTACTCTGCACAGAGAGACAGATACATGGAAAACATAACGAAGAGGCAAAGTGCCCAAAGTAGCAAATCACTATAATGCTTCTCCTTTGCCTTGTGAATTTTACACAGGGAGAAGTACAACTAGAATCATTTCTTTGTAATCTTTTGGTTTAAATATTTAATATCTCTATTTTAAGTGTAAATAAAATTTGTGGAAGGCCAGCTTCTTCAACATCCAGGATAAACAAAGGAAGGTGGCAAGTTTGGCATTGACAATTGTGGTCGGTGCTAACAGCGGCTGTTGCCCCTACCCTATACCACCTCGCTAAGAGTTGCAGGTGATTTACAGGGTCAGCATTGGTAGTGCTGACTGAAGCAAAACTTGTTCATCTAGGGATAGTACTCTCTGTGACTGACAAGACACGCTGAATGCTTTTAACTCTTTGGGACCAGTAAGATGGAAAAAGAAAAAAAAACATAAATTCATACAATCACACACATTAACTTAGGAGATGAAGCAAAGCAGATTCTAATAAGGAAGTTTCAATAAACAATTTCCAACAATTTCACACATACATGCATTCATGTATATTATATACATAGATATAGATAGACATGTATACATGTATAGACATATATTCTGGAAGAACATTAAAGAAGTGAGAAAGATGTGGACCAATTGAAAGTAGGGTAAAACCCAACCTGAAGCCCAAGAAACCAAGTGGATTCCTAACATTAGGGATGAAGTGGTCAGTGATACCCAGAGATGGTCAGATTTTATAAGGAAAGAATTTTGAAAATTTCCTCTATTTTTTCATGAGACAAAATTTAGTTTTTCTGTGAAATTTTATCTCATCTACTCTACTCCACACAAGTAGACATTCCTCTGTATTGTATTAATCTCCAAATAATATATCTTTTATACCCATTGGATTAATATTGTGATTATGCTGTGTTTATGCTTTATCAGGTGGAGAGTAAGTTGATCTAGCGGTGAAACACAAAAAAATCTCTGTTTTAGTTAATGTAGGTTCAACAGAAACTCATGCTTGAAAATTGCATACACTGATAAATAATCAGAATGTGTCCTGAAATGCAGTTATAAACCGATGCATACTATATCTGTAATTCTTCTGTTCGGTGTTTTGAGTTTTCTGGCTTTGAACAAGAGACAAATTCATTCCTGTGTCTGCTTGGTAATAAGGTTTCCTTTATAAAACTTTTATATTATATTATTAAAAACAATTTTTAAATTTAAATATATTGTGATCATATTCCCAACTCCTGCAAGTCCTTTCAGATCATCTCCTCCTCCCTATCCACTCAACTTTAAATTCTATCTCATTAAAAAAATAATATAACAACAACAACCCCATAGGAATAACAACAATATCAACCAACCAGACCCTCAGAGCTCCCAGGGATTAAAAAGCCAACCAAAGCATACACATGGAGGGACCCATGCTCCAAATGCATATGTAGCAGAGGATGACCTTATCTGGCATCAGTGGGAAGGGAGGTCCTCGGAAGTTTCAATAAACAATTTCCAACATTTTCACACATACATGCATTCATGTATATGATATACATAGATATAGACAGACATGTATACATGTATAGATATATATTTGATATGGATAGACCAAAGCTCTAACAAGCAGGCTCTAATATTCTTATTTTTTCTTCAGCCCATTTATATCTCCTAAGATAAAGTTCTCTGTATAATAAAAATTTACCTCACAGAAAAAAATATTACACAAGAGGGAGTTACAGCAGGATTGTTGATAATAATTTTAAAGCTGTTGCTTTATCTGTGTTTCACTCTATAAGCTCAAAGAAATAGTTTTATATGTTCATGGCCTTGTTTTATCATGGTGCATACCTGTGGCCTCATCCTTGCACCTGACCTAGAACAAATGTTTTTCCTTGGTCATAAATCTGTTGCAAGTCTATTTCTTTTCCTAGTGCAATCTACATGATTATGATATGTATTCCTTTATATTCATTTATATTTCTTCTCATGCAGCCTTTACTTTCTATTTTATGAGGAGGAAGCAGACTATATTTTTTTATCTTAACTTTATTATACTTGTCTGTCAAACCAAGTAAAGCCATCTCTTTAAACTTTCTATAAATTATTCTAAGTTCCTAAAAGTATTATAATCAAATAATGAATTTGATAAAATCATTAATTCACCTAAGCAGCATTATTTTAAGAAAGTTCATCTTAATGTTGATCTGATGGAAATTTGCCCAATAGGAAAATACCCAGGAATCAATCATAACAGACTTTAGGCATAAAGTGTCTTTTTTTGTGCCAATTACACCATGTCAGATAAAGAATACATCTATGACAAACATGGGAAGGCATATCACCACCAAAAAGCAACCTTGAGAGAAAGTCTCTGGGGCCATGACTTTCCAGGGTTCACCCAGTGCAGTCATTTAAAATAGTAGGCCATCTCCAGGAAGCTTGCCCACTGCAGTTTCTTCTGCATGGCACCCTCCAGAAAGTTACAAGTTATTTTTGAGAAATATACGTGCTCAATCATTTGAGTAGCAAAAAAATCTAACAAAAGGTGTAATGATGATCACAGGAAGAGGTATATAAGCGACTCAAATCACTCACTAATAAACCCTAACCAAGTATTTATATTATTATACTTCTATTACTGTATAAGATAGAACATCCACTCATTTAACAGGCACTTACTAAGAATACAATATATGAAGAACTGTATCTTGGAATGTATTTATATGGTCTACAAGTTTATATAGGACAGCATTTACAGATGAGTTACTAGACGACGGGGATGAAGACGATGCTAGGTCTTTAACTCTAGCTATGGGGTAGATGCTGTCCATTGGAAGGGTAGAAAAGCTGGTTCAGATGTAATAATTTGACATTTAGGACATTTTGTTTGGTAGTTGTAGGGGATTGTTTCTGCATTGGTTTGTTTTACTAACAGTGCTAGATATTTTTGTGTCAACTCAACACAAGCTAAAGTCATCTGAGAGGAAGAAGCCTCAATTAAAACAATGCTTCCATAAGACTGGGTTGCAGGCAAGCCTGTAGGACATTTTCTTCATTCTATTACTGATTGATAGCAGAGGGCCAAGACCATTATGGTTGGTGCCGTCCCTGATCTGGTGGTCGTGGGTTCTATAAGAAGGCAGGTTGAACAAGCCATGGGAAGAAAACCAGTAAGCAGTATCCCTCCATGACCTCTACATCAGTTCCTCCCTCCAGCTCCTTGCTTCCTTTGAGTTTCTGTCCCGAATTCCTCTGGTGATAAACAGCGATATGGAAGTGTAAGCTGAATAAACCCTTTCCTCCACTACTTGCTTTTGGTCATAGTGCTTCATCAGAGCAGTAGAAACCCTAAGACCAAGGGCCTCTCCTCCCAAGGGCCATCCTATGCAGCTGGAGCCATGAGGCCCAACATGTGTACTCTTTGGTTCATGATTTAGTCCCTGGGAGCTCGGGCGGGGGGGGAGGGGGTACTGGTTAGTTCATATTGTTGCTCAACCTATGGGAATGCAAACCCCTTCAGCTCCTTGGGTCTTTTCTCTAGCTCCTTCATTGGGGGACCCTGTGCTCAGTCCAATGGATTGCTGTGAGTATCCACCTCTATATTTGTCAGTCACTGGCAGAGCCTCTCAGGAGACAGCTATATCAGGCTCTTGTCAGCAAGCACTTGTCATCCACAATAGTATCTGGGTTTGGTGATTATATATGGATGGATCCCCAAGTGGAGCAGTCTCTGGATGGTCGGTCATTCCTTCAGTCTCCTGACTTGACAAGTTAATGATTTTAAATACTGTTTTGTCTTTTTGGAACAATTAAATGAGTTTGTTTATACCTATGGAATGCCTCTGCAATTCTATACTTACTTTATACTTATTTTCCATAAGGAAAGGGAAAGAAAAGTTTGTCCAATATTTAGCAGAATTCAGAAGTATGAACAAATTATATAATTACAAATGTAAAGAAAAACTAGATGGCGAGGTTGAATGATGTTTGGCACCAAAAGCAAGCATGATGCATTTCAAAGAGTTCTCAGTCTTTATGGTTCTTCACTAAATGCTTTTTGTATAACTGAGAACCTGGTTATATAAAAATGATTGAGAAACATCTATACAGATCATTCACCTATCTTTA
This sequence comes from Mus pahari, assembly GCF_900095145.1. NCBI lineage: Eukaryota > Metazoa > Chordata > Mammalia > Rodentia > Muridae > Mus > Mus pahari. The sequence goes on from NC_034591.1 coordinate 46,865,852, forward strand.
CTTTTGTTTCTTACTTCTTGTAACTTCAGAGAGAGTTGCATGGTTCAACAATTTTCCTGCCACAGACACTACTCTCAGACAGTATGATGATATACACATTGGGAGAAAACTGCTCCGCCTGCTGTTTTCTCCATTACAAATTCAGTGTTACTAATGCATAGTTATAGGGTGCATGGTTATTTGCTTTCTCATCTCAAACATGACCCCTCACCATCTTCCTTGCCCTTGAGGATGGCATCTTGCTGGCCTGGGAGGTATCAAGAACGCATGGGCTGAAAGCCAAACTGATCCTTACAAGGACACAGGGAGAGGCAGACTGACATGGGTTCAATAATTAGCACAATGCCAGACATGATACTCAATAAGGAGCTGCTGAATTAATGGATGTGTGTGTTGCCCGGCTGTTGTAAATGCTTCAAGTTGATAACCTGGGCTAATTGGTTGAGCATTATAAATGAAAATGAAGGAGTGATCAGCTCTTCTTGCCTGGCAAGTCAATAAACTTGTTTAAAGACTTATTTTAGAGACAGAAATGTTTAGTTCATTTTTAATATTCATGCCAATAGCTTTACCAATGTTATAAACACTCTCAAGCATTTTATCTATTATCATGAATAACAAAAGATACTTTGAAAGAAAAGCAGACAGTAAATTTTAAGGTAACTTTTAGGATAGCACATAATTCTATTATATAAAGTACCTCAGTGGCAAAGACTATTTATGATCCAATAGCTCTTACTGCAGTGACAGTCTAAATTCTACAACCCAGAGACTAAATGATACATCTATATAACATTTTGAAAATCCCAACAGTTATTACTTATTATTGAGTTCTTCAGACTGGCTCACATTTAATCACATCATAAATACAAAATAAATTCCAGTTAGCATATTTTGTATTTGTTTTACAATTTGTTATTAAAATATACTTTTATTCCACAAAGCTAAAAAAGAAAAGCAGAAATTGGCTAACCACATTCAACCATATCTCTAAAGGCATGGAGATGTCCATACTCATAAAAGTAAATATAACTTGAGATTTTAAAATAGATATACACCTCTCACAGGCTCAGCACCACAGCAGGCAGCCTCTATTCCCTGGTATTTCTATCTTCATTTCACCTTCAAATCTTTATCTATTGCTGCTCTTTAGGAGACAGTTACAAACATTGAGCCTTTCTGTTCAGGGAGAAAATACTTCATTTTTAAAACTTACTCTTTAAGAATGTTATATATGTACACAATGAACTATGGTAATATCTATGATGTCATTTTTTTCCCTCCTATTCTTCCCTAGGTCTCTCACCCAAGAAAAAAATTGTCTTTCCCAATTTGTATCCTTTTATTTTTAAACAAACAAACAACACTAAGTCATTTCATGCTGCCCATATGTAAATTAATGAAAGGGTTTCCCACTGGAGCATGGGCAGCCTATATCACTACCACATCCCAAAAATGAATGACTTCTCCTAACCTAGCAACTGTCAACTGATGATAGCTCCTCAGTTACAGCGATACATCATGAGATCCTCTCTGGGAGAGAACACTTTAATAACTTTAAAGTCCCACTAAGAACTCAAATTTGAAATACTGTGATGCTGTTAAGTACCTTGATACAGGATAATAATTGTATTTATTTTAAGATTGAAGCACTGAATTCACACACACAAAAATCCCTCAATGTATTCACAATTGCATTTAACCTTCCCATCAGTAGAAGACATTGTATGAAAAATAACAATTCTACTGTTGAAAATGGAAGAGAAGAGGAAGAATAACAAGATAGTCTGGACTGAAGATATCCTCTGTTTCAGATAATTATTGTTCATCATAAGCAGAGGAGAAATATTGTGATGGCCTTCTGTAGGTAGCACAATAGACAAGAAAATGTTTCAACACTAAATGAATACATAACAACTGCTTACATAGTTGTTCCTAGTCATTATATATTTGGACACTTTCAAATTCTGAAGATATATTGTTTCCTAGACTAAACCAACACATCAAATTAAACACTGGACTTTGAGATAGTTATTTTTCAGTTCATACATTCTTTCCCCATTTGTAAGTTTAATTCTAATATATTTCTATCGTTCCATGCTGAAATACATCTGTTCATTACTAAGGGTCTATCTGCAATTGTCTTACTTTTAACTCCCCTCTTCATGCTTGGTCCCACATCAAATGTCTGTGGCTTCCACAAAGCCAGGACATCAGAATAGTGCTGGGGACCACCAACCCGCGGCGAGTTCATGCTAATCACCAGAATCTTCTCAAGTTTCTTTTTCCTCTTCCACACATTGTTAAAGACCACGTTGGTCCAGGGATGACTGGGTGATCAACCTAATTAGCTCACTGTCCCACATGGAGGACCTTCCAATGGAACTCTGTTGAGATTTAACGTTATTCAACTGGATCTCACCTGGATCTTTATAGCCTCAGGAATATAATTTTCCCCGATAGCTGATGTTTTTCTAAAGAAGGAAGGTGGGCAGATGTTTAAGTCCTCTCTTTGAGAGATCTGTTTCACATATACATTAAGGCTGAAGAATTATCCCAATAGAAATATAACATCACCTTGTTTGCTAAAAGCTCCTCCATCTCACCTCCCAATCTGGGAACTCACAGTTAACCTTAGTTCTCAGCTTCCTCATGTGTGGAACTGAATATATCTTCACCAGCAAAAACCACGTCTCATATGAAGAATTCCTTTACTATCAGCGTTTTATCTAGGAAAGTGTGAACTGACTTGACTATTAATGACAAAGGAAATCATTTCAAAGGATCCCATTGATCTTCACCTGCAAATATAAGCAACCTTTTATAATAGTTCATCACTATCTTAATTATTCATCATGGTCATTTGTAAATGTAAAATTAATAAGAATTGGGTAGCCGTGGTAAGTGGTTTGGAGTGTATTAACACATTTCAGTGTCTTTGGGGTTTGGCTACAGAACTATAAATTCTGTGTCTATGTTTGAAATCATAATTGTCAACGATGGCTTTTTCCCAGAGTTTCCACCGAACAGAAAAGATGTCATTTGCTTTGCACTGGGATCTCTCTGGGACAGCTCACCCCTGTGAGCCCATCTGCCCTTACTGTCTCTTTCTTTTAATTAACATTTGGAAAACAACAGTGACATTGTAAATAACAGGACTGGGGAAAGAGACCCAGAAAATGATGTGAAGTCTGTCAATCTTCAACCTTGCCAAAGAGCATGCAGTCGTATTACTGGAGGGGGAGGGGGAAATCATTCATAGGCTATACATACTCAGTGTGACACACACACACACACACACACACACACACACACACACACACACACACACACAATACATACTGAATTATCTTGAAAGATTTTAAATGAACTACTAGTGGTTGAAATAATTCTCAAATAAATTAAATAGAAATAAATCCAGGGAAAAGTTGTCAAACATTTTCTGCTGCTTACCTTTTCTGCTGACTGGGCTGTACCAAAAAAGATGGGGATGAAAGCTAACCAAATGATGCACGTGGTGTACATGGTAAATCCAATAGGTTTGGCTTCATTGAACGTCTCTGGGACCCCTCTGGTTTTAATGGCATAAACAGTACAAGTGACCATCAGGAGGATACTGTATCCCAATGAACAAATGAGTGACAGATCAGAAATGTCACACTTGAGCACTCCCCTGGCATTCTCGGGATCCAGTGTTCGTTGTTCTCCATAGTCAATGATGGTGTGAGGGGGATCCACGACAAACCACACAAACACTCCAAGGAGCTGTACGGAGATGAGGCTGAAGGTGATCACCAGCTGGGATGCTGGGCTGATGAACTTAGGTGCTGTGACGGATTTCTTCCCTTGCTCGAATATTCGGTGGATACGGTTTGTTTTGGTCAAAAGTGCTGCATAGCTGAAACACATACCAAGTCCTAGGAAGATCCTTCGGAAGGAGCAGATGATTGTATCAGGTGCCGCAATCATCAAAAAAGTGATCGAGTAACAGAGAAAGATCCCCGTTAGGAGCACATAACTAAGTTCCCGCCCAGAAGCTCTCACGATTGGTGTGTCATTATAGCGGACAAAGGTCACAATCACAAAGGTGGTGGCAATGATTCCCAATATTGCTATGAACACTGGTACCACGGCCCAGGGTGAATGCCACTCCAACTTGATGATGGGAATCCTCTGGCAGCCTGTGCGGTTGATGTTTGGTCTCTGATCCAAAGGGCAGAGTTCACAGGAGAGTTCATCCACCTGGTAGTTATAACCCTCACAGCGTTCACAGTGCCAGCAGCAAGGGACCCCTTTCACAGTTTTCTTCCTCTCCCCTGGCTTGCACGGCAGGCTGCAGACAGATGCTGGGTGCGTGTGTTCTCTATTAGCCCACTGCATGTCTTCCACCTGTAGGCATAAAAAATTAATGAGCCTTCCATTTTTTTCCCATTTATAATATCCTAATCCTAGCCATAGGTTTGTAATAAATCACTGAATGCTGACGGTACAAATACAGTTTACCATAATAAGAGTCTCGTTTCTTTCTCTGATATTGACTTTATAAAAGTGTTAAATGATTGGGACCAATCAATCATTTGGATCATCAACTAGATGGTATCATTACTTTCCACTTACCTCTTCATGGCTGACCACTACGATATTAAAGAAAGATTTATTGGCATAAACAATTTTAATATAAAAGCTTTAAAAATTAAATAAGAGGGATAAAAACAAAATAAAAGAAACATATTCCCATATAAAGATATTTTAAATCTAATCACAAATATAAATGTCAAAATATTTCAAATACTGGATTAAGACACTAAGCATATCAACAATGATTGCTATCTTTCTAAAATGATTAGGACAATTCAGAGGACACCCTGTTGATCTTGAAAGAAAATGACAGGAGTTATCTCTGACTTCTCCTTTGCTCACAGATATAACAATATTTCCATGCTAGGCAGGCACTGAAATCTATTGTGTTGTATTAAAGAGTTAAAAATAATGTTTACTACTGAATGCTTATAATCTTCAATGCAGCAAAAAAGCAATGAAATCAGTACCAAATAAGGATATGAATTGGGAATAGAAAAGGCATCACACAGAGATGTGAAAACAGGAGAGCAAAGGTGAGATCTGTGGGGTTTGGAAGCCTTGAAGGATCACATAGAAACACACAGACTTTAATTCACCAAAGCCAATTTCATTGACAGTCTACAAGACTTACTATATCCCATAGTCATTATCTTCTCAGATGACCCCCTCCCCCCATGGCCTCTCCATGGCCACTCATGTGCTTCATTCTCTTCCTGAAAGAGTAACCTATTTAAACAGTGCTGTGTTCAAGGGATAATAGCCATGGCTCCTGAAACCCAGACATAGAAGTCGCCTTTAACGTCTGCTTTGTGTTTTCTTGTGTCACCCATCCTCAGGGAAGCACCACCACAGGGTCCTGAAAGTTCTCAAGCAGGCTCGAGGTAAAATTTTCGGGCCTTTTGCAGCTATATGAAGCAGTTGCCGTGTTCTATAAAGTGACTGCTTGGCTTCAGTCAAGCCCTCAGATTACCTTAGCTCTTGTTTGCATCTTGACTTGTGGAACTCACTAAACTTGAACACTCCAGCTAAACTCTTCTTGAATTCTCAGGTTTAAAAGTTATGTAAGGGAATAAGGACTTATTGTTTCTATACTTGTGGCTATGCGTGTGTGTGTGTGTGTGTTATATAACACACACATATATAATACATAATATAACACCCACATATAATATGTGTTGAACATATTTACTCCCTCTTGCCCCTCTTATGCTGATCTGCTGATCGTCTTCTACTTTCAAAGCTTTTGTTTGTTTACAAAATCCCTTATGTTTAGTTATAATTACTTAGTGATAAGCCTATGAATTTTGGAGTTATTTTTTACACAGCAATAAAAAGCTAATGTAGCTCAAATTAAACTTGCCCAGTCTGTGGCCACCATAACTCTAACATCAGCCTGGTAATGCATAGGAAAGCTAAACTCAGTAACAGCAGTCCTGTATCTTAAAGTCACCAAGCATGCAATTTCAGCCTCACTCCCCTGTGGCTTTTAAGGTTGCCTCCCTTTGAGGGCCAGGTGATTGAGGCTATTATTATCCAAAATGAATTAGAATAATTTTCTTCATTACATATTCTTTGAATACTCAAGGTCAGGAATTGCAGTCCCTAGCCCCTAAATCCAGCACTTGCTGGGGATCCCTGAGTGTACTCAAGGTAAAGAATTTCAATGTCTGTAGTTCAAATATCCTCTTTTCAGAAAGGTGATGTTTCTTCAAGTGTCCCTAGGTCCCATAAACTATCAGAGCCATCCCATCTGCTTCCCATGAAGTAAGACTAACTCTTTCACAGCTCTATTAATTTTCTATTAAATCTTAGTGATGTAAAAGAGACATTTATTTACTTGGAGGGTTTCAGTAAGGCAGAAGGATCTTGAATTAAAAGCATGTAGTAAGAACCTTCTCAAAAGTATTGAAAAATGAAATATTCTATTTAGTGGGTGAAATAGTTCTTTTAGACCATTATGGACTCATGATAATGTACATTTAAAGGTTACATTTCAAAGACAATTATGATAAGCCTAAATAGCAATATGTCTAAGACTTCTAGAGATTTATCGTAGCCGAATGCAAAAAAGTAAATTAAAGCTATTGAAAGAGCATCAGAAACATTAAACTTTACTATTAAAAGGGAAAAATGGTCACCTATCACTTTATGTTTGTTAGTTTAGCTCTCAACACACTTTGATTTATTTCAAACGATAAAAGATGTGCTTATAAAACTTTTGGCCGAAATCAGCACTAAAATGTCATTTAGGTTGAAAATAATTTTTTTTTCTAAGCTTAATATGAAATGAACCAATGAAAAATATTTTCTGTAAATGATCAATAAAATTATAAGATTATTTACTATGGCAAGGCATTGTGGCTCATAAATGCAATCTCAAAACTGGAGAATCTGAGGCAGATAGATTGCCATGAAGCTCAAGTCAGTCTGGATAAATGGTGAACCTGACTAGGCTAGCCATGACTATAGGGTGAGACTTTATCTGAAACAAACAACAAATAAAAAACCTAGCAGTGACAACTGTTCTGGAATGACATGACCACTGGTGCAACAGTGCCAGGAACATCATGAGGATGACCAAACACTTTCTGTTTAAACTTAAGTCCTATATCATAAAATAAAACCCATTATTGGCACTATTGTTGGGCCAAGACCTATGACTTGACAGGTTATGGGCACTAGTGGAAAACCTACTAAAATTATTTGGATAAATAGATACAGTGTTAAACTACTTCCTAATGACTTATTATTATACCCATGGCTTAATATATCTTTAAACTCTTTGACAAAATCTAACATATCATCATGATAAAGGTTCTAAACTGTAGCACTGGAAGAAACATATAAAAGGATATAGGTCAGACCCATAGCCAACCTTATTACAATTGAGTAAATCTGGAAGTAATCCTATTACAAACAAGATTAAGAAAGGGTTATCTACCACCTCCATCCTTTTTTAAACTTATAGGTTACAAGCCCTTACTAGATCAGCAATGCAAGAGAAGGAGCTTAAGGGATAAAAGTAGGAAAATAAGTCAAATTGTTGTTTGCAGATGATACACTATTACATATAAGAGATCCTTATAATTCCACCAGTAAGCTTGTAGGAAGGAACTATGTGTTCAGTGAAGTGTCAGGATATAAAAAAAATCATCCTTTCTATATACCAATAAGGAGCATGTTGATAGTCATCACGTGCACAACTCCATCGTTGGTAGCCTCAGAAATATATAAGGATGAACTTAAGGGGGCAAAATATGCTATAACATGAAATTTAAATCTCTGAAGGAAGAAATTGAGGTAGATGCTAAACAAAAAACATAAGAGACTATGAAGATATGGTCAGCATTACAGAGTACTGACAGAGTATCTGAGTGTGGTGCTCAGATCCCACATGGGACTTCTCAAATAACTGTAATTCTAGTTTCAAAGATTCTGACTCCCTCTACTGCCTCTCCAGGCAAGAAACACATTTGGTGCACAGACATACCTGTATTCAAAACACTAATATACATAAAATAATACTGAATAACGTTTGTTTAAAAGACAATCAAAAATAAAAATGAGCATGATTTCATTTGTTACAACATTAAAATTAAAATGCTTAGAAATAAGCCTAGCTAAAGCAGTATGAGATTTGTTCATCAAAACTATGAAATATTATTAAAAATAAGATTAAATCCATTTAAAGAAATCCCATGCTCATAGAAAATACTACCTACTATTTACTAAGATCATAAAAACCTCAGATTTATCTACAGATTAAAATCAAAATCTCAGGTGAATCCTTTGCAGAAATTGATAAATGGGTCCATAATTTCATATTAAGGGATCTAGGAAAAGCAAAAATAATTTTGAAAATAACAAGCAATGTTGGCATTCTCACTAATTTTTTAAAAATATTTATGTCTATACATTTTATCTGTATATGTGTATGTGCACTTTGTGATGCCTGGTGCAAGCAGATGCCAGGAAATAGCATTGGATCCTCTGTAGATAGAGTTACAGACAGTTGAGAAATGCCACATGGGCACTGAAAAGAGACCACAAATTCTCTAGAAGGGCAGGAAGTGCTCTTAACCACTAAGCCATCTATTTATCCCATGAAAACTGATTTCAAATCTTATTGACAAAGACATAAAAATACTGGCATAAAGATAAACAACATAGTAGAAAAGAAATAATTTAGAAATAAATTCATATATTATGGTCAATTAATTTTTGAAAATGTTAAGACTAATGGGCATTTACATTCTAAAGAGTAAGACCCCGTACACACTAATTAAAAGTTCCCACCGATATTTGGCTCAGATTTAACTCAGTCTTTCCATTTTGAGTGAGTACTGTGTTTCACATCATCATAGTAATAAGAGTGGTTGTACAGACTTGAAGTACATTCAGAACAACAAAAATAAATAGTCACAGTAGTCACTTACTTCCACATCTAATATGTGATCCAACACTAACTTATATAACCTTGTATAACCTTGATCTTGAGTGCCACCAAGGTAATGGAAAGCCATTAAGTATCAAACTACCTTAGAACTTATAACATTCTTACATAAAATTTTAATGGCATACAATTATGTACTAATTTCATTGGTTTTACTTTAAATAAAGTACTGTGTTTTTAAAATTGTAGGTTACAACCTGGGAATAATTTTTAAAATTTACTTATTGTACACCTTTTTCTTTGCTAGAGATTATGGTTCAGTAAGTAGGTCTGGAAAGGGACACTAAGTCCTTTTTAAAAGTCCTCCTTAGTTTTAATGATTTTACACAATAATTATGAACAATATATTGCTAAACATTCATTTAAATTGCATTTTCCTCAGGATACTATGGGCCAATTATCTACCATTGCATTATACATTGTAATCTAGTGACTAATACCTAAAAATAATCAGTGAATATCCATTGAACGAATGAAGAAGGAATTAAAGAACAAGAAGGAGCAGTGGTAGTCTTCAATGAAAGCGTATTATAGAAGAATAATTGATTTTAAAAAGCAAGTTATGATTTAGTTTATGAATTTAGGAGTCAAAATAACCTAGAATTAAGATACCTAAGGCTACAATACCAGCAACAATTGGAGCAATAAATATTTATAATGAAATTTTCACCCTCAGAAATTGTAGAATGTAAAACACTGAAGACAGCTGAACACAGTATATTCTGGAAGAACATTAAAGAAGTGAGAAAGGTGTGGACCAATTGAAAGTAGGGTAAAACCCAACCTGAAGCCCAAGAAACCAAGTGGATTCCTAACATTAGGGATGAAGTGGTCGGTGATACCCAGAGATGGTCAGATTTTATAAGGAAAGAATTTTGAAAATTTCCTCTATTTTTTCATGAGACAAAATTTAGTTTTTCTGTGAAATTTTATCTCATCTACTCTACTCCACACAAGTAGACATTCCTCTGTATTGTATTAATCTCCAAATAATATATCTTTTATACCCATTGGATTAATATTGTGATTATGCTGTGTTTATGCTTTATCAGGTGGAGAGTAAGTTGATCTAGCGGTGAAACACAAAAAAATCTCTGTTTTAGTTAATGTAGGTTCAACAGAAACTCATGCTTGAAAATTGCATACACTGATAAATAATCAGAATGTGTCCTGAAATGCAGTTATAAACCGATGCATACTATATCTGTAATTCTTCTGTTCGGTGTTTTGAGTTTTCTGGCTTTGAACAAGAGACAAATTCATTCCTGTGTCTGCTTGGTAATAAGGTTTCCTTTATAAAACTTTTATATTATATTATTAAAAACAATTTTTAAATTTAAATATATTGTGATCATATTCCCAACTCCTGCAAGTCCTTTCAGATCATCTCCTCCTCCCTATCCACTCAACTTTAAATTCTATCTCATTAAAAAAATAATATAACAACAACAACCCCATAGGAATAACAACAATATCAACCAACCAGACCCTCAGAGCTCCCAGGGATTAAAAAGCCAACCAAAGCATACACATGGAGGGACCCATGCTCCAAATGCATATGTAGCAGAGGATGACCTTATCTGGCATCAGTGGGAAGGGAGGTCCTCGGAAGTTTCAATAAACAATTTCCAACATTTTCACACATACATGCATTCATGTATATGATATACATAGATATAGACAGACATGTATACATGTATAGATATATATTTGATATGGATAGACCAAAGCTCTAACAAGCAGGCTCTAATATTCTTATTTTTTCTTCAGCCCATTTATATCTCCTAAGATAAAGTTCTCTGTATAATAAAAATTTACCTCACAGAAAAAAATATTACACAAGAGGGAGTTACAGCAGGATTGTTGATAATAATTTTAAAGCTGTTGCTTTATCTGTGTTTCACTCTATAAGCTCAAAGAAATAGTTTTATATGTTCATGGCCTTGTTTTATCATGGTGCATACCTGTGGCCTCATCCTTGCACCTGACCTAGAACAAATGTTTTTCCTTGGTCATAAATCTGTTGCAAGTCTATTTCTTTTCCTAGTGCAATCTACATGATTATGATATGTATTCCTTTATATTCATTTATATTTCTTCTCATGCAGCCTTTACTTTCTATTTTATGAGGAGGAAGCAGACTATATTTTTTTATCTTAACTTTATTATACTTGTCTGTCAAACCAAGTAAAGCCATCTCTTTAAACTTTCTATAAATTATTCTAAGTTCCTAAAAGTATTATAATCAAATAATGAATTTGATAAAATCATTAATTCACCTAAGCAGCATTATTTTAAGAAAGTTCATCTTAATGTTGATCTGATGGAAATTTGCCCAATAGGAAAATACCCAGGAATCAATCATAACAGACTTTAGGCATAAAGTGTCTTTTTTTGTGCCAATTACACCATGTCAGATAAAGAATACATCTATGACAAACATGGGAAGGCATATCACCACCAAAAAGCAACCTTGAGAGAAAGTCTCTGGGGCCATGACTTTCCAGGGTTCACCCAGTGCAGTCATTTAAAATAGTAGGCCATCTCCAGGAAGCTTGCCCACTGCAGTTTCTTCTGCATGGCACCCTCCAGAAAGTTACAAGTTATTTTTGAGAAATATACGTGCTCAATCATTTGAGTAGCAAAAAAATCTAACAAAAGGTGTAATGATGATCACAGGAAGAGGTATATAAGCGACTCAAATCACTCACTAATAAACCCTAACCAAGTATTTATATTATTATACTTCTATTACTGTATAAGATAGAACATCCACTCATTTAACAGGCACTTACTAAGAATACAATATATGAAGAACTGTATCTTGGAATGTATTTATATGGTCTACAAGTTTATATAGGACAGCATTTACAGATGAGTTACTAGACGACGGGGATGAAGACGATGCTAGGTCTTTAACTCTAGCTATGGGGTAGATGCTGTCCATTGGAAGGGTAGAAAAGCTGGTTCAGATGTAATAATTTGACATTTAGGACATTTTGTTTGGTAGTTGTAGGGGATTGTTTCTGCATTGGTTTGTTTTACTAACAGTGCTAGATATTTTTGTGTCAACTCAACACAAGCTAAAGTCATCTGAGAGGAAGAAGCCTCAATTAAAACAATGCTTCCATAAGACTGGGTTGCAGGCAAGCCTGTAGGACATTTTCTTCATTCTATTACTGATTGATAGCAGAGGGCCAAGACCATTATGGTTGGTGCCGTCCCTGATCTGGTGGTCGTGGGTTCTATAAGAAGGCAGGTTGAACAAGCCATGGGAAGAAAACCAGTAAGCAGTATCCCTCCATGACCTCTACATCAGTTCCTCCCTCCAGCTCCTTGCTTCCTTTGAGTTTCTGTCCCGAATTCCTCTGGTGATAAACAGCGATATGGAAGTGTAAGCTGAATAAACCCTTTCCTCCACTACTTGCTTTTGGTCATAGTGCTTCATCAGAGCAGTAGAAACCCTAAGACCAAGGGCCTCTCCTCCCAAGGGCCATCCTATGCAGCTGGAGCCATGAGGCCCAACATGTGTACTCTTTGGTTCATGATTTAGTCCCTGGGAGCTCGGGCGGGGGGGGAGGGGGTACTGGTTAGTTCATATTGTTGCTCAACCTATGGGAATGCAAACCCCTTCAGCTCCTTGGGTCTTTTCTCTAGCTCCTTCATTGGGGGACCCTGTGCTCAGTCCAATGGATTGCTGTGAGTATCCACCTCTATATTTGTCAGTCACTGGCAGAGCCTCTCAGGAGACAGCTATATCAGGCTCTTGTCAGCAAGCACTTGTCATCCACAATAGTATCTGGGTTTGGTGATTATATATGGATGGATCCCCAAGTGGAGCAGTCTCTGGATGGTCGGTCATTCCTTCAGTCTCCTGACTTGACAAGTTAATGATTTTAAATACTGTTTTGTCTTTTTGGAACAATTAAATGAGTTTGTTTATACCTATGGAATGCCTCTGCAATTCTATACTTACTTTATACTTATTTTCCATAAGGAAAGGGAAAGAAAAGTTTGTCCAATATTTAGCAGAATTCAGAAGTATGAACAAATTATATAATTACAAATGTAAAGAAAAACTAGATGGCGAGGTTGAATGATGTTTGGCACCAAAAGCAAGCATGATGCATTTCAAAGAGTTCTCAGTCTTTATGGTTCTTCACTAAATGCTTTTTGTATAACTGAGAACCTGGTTATATAAAAATGATTGAGAAACATCTATACAGATCATTCACCTATCTTTACTTTTGTTTCTTACTTCTTGTAACTTCAGAGAGAGTTGCATGGTTCAACAATTTTCCTGCCACAGACACTACTCTCAGACAGTATGATGATATACACATTGGGAGAAAACTGCTCCGCCTGCTGTTTTCTCCATTACAAATTCAGTGTTACTAATGCATAGTTATAGGGTGCATGGTTATTTGCTTTCTCATCTCAAACATGACCCCTCACCATCTTCCTTGCCCTTGAGGATGGCATCTTGCTGGCCTGGGAGGTATCAAGAACGCATGGGCTGAAAGCCAAACTGATCCTTACAAGGACACAGGGAGAGGCAGACTGACATGGGTTCAATAATTAGCACAATGCCAGACATGATACTCAATAAGGAGCTGCTGAATTAATGGATGTGTGTGTTGCCCGGCTGTTGTAAATGCTTCAAGTTGATAACCTGGGCTAATTGGTTGAGCATTATAAATGAAAATGAAGGAGTGATCAGCTCTTCTTGCCTGGCAAGTCAATAAACTTGTTTAAAGACTTATTTTAGAGACAGAAATGTTTAGTTCATTTTTAATATTCATGCCAATAGCTTTACCAATGTTATAAACACTCTCAAGCATTTTATCTATTATCATGAATAACAAAAGATACTTTGAAAGAAAAGCAGACAGTAAATTTTAAGGTAACTTTTAGGATAGCACATAATTCTATTATATAAAGTACCTCAGTGGCAAAGACTATTTATGATCCAATAGCTCTTACTGCAGTGACAGTCTAAATTCTACAACCCAGAGACTAAATGATACATCTATATAACATTTTGAAAATCCCAACAGTTATTACTTATTATTGAGTTCTTCAGACTGGCTCACATTTAATCACATCATAAATACAAAATAAATTCCAGTTAGCATATTTTGTATTTGTTTTACAATTTGTTATTAAAATATACTTTTATTCCACAAAGCTAAAAAAGAAAAGCAGAAATTGGCTAACCACATTCAACCATATCTCTAAAGGCATGGAGATGTCCATACTCATAAAAGTAAATATAACTTGAGATTTTAAAATAGATATACACCTCTCACAGGCTCAGCACCACAGCAGGCAGCCTCTATTCCCTGGTATTTCTATCTTCATTTCACCTTCAAATCTTTATCTATTGCTGCTCTTTAGGAGACAGTTACAAACATTGAGCCTTTCTGTTCAGGGAGAAAATACTTCATTTTTAAAACTTACTCTTTAAGAATGTTATATATGTACACAATGAACTATGGTAATATCTATGATGTCATTTTTTTCCCTCCTATTCTTCCCTAGGTCTCTCACCCAAGAAAAAAATTGTCTTTCCCAATTTGTATCCTTTTATTTTTAAACAAACAAACAACACTAAGTCATTTCATGCTGCCCATATGTAAATTAATGAAAGGGTTTCCCACTGGAGCATGGGCAGCCTATATCACTACCACATCCCAAAAATGAATGACTTCTCCTAACCTAGCAACTGTCAACTGATGATAGCTCCTCAGTTACAGCGATACATCATGAGATCCTCTCTGGGAGAGAACACTTTAATAACTTTAAAGTCCCACTAAGAACTCAAATTTGAAATACTGTGATGCTGTTAAGTACCTTGATACAGGATAATAATTGTATTTATTTTAAGATTGAAGCACTGAATTCACACACACAAAAATCCCTCAATGTATTCACAATTGCATTTAACCTTCCCATCAGTAGAAGACATTGTATGAAAAATAACAATTCTACTGTTGAAAATGGAAGAGAAGAGGAAGAATAACAAGATAGTCTGGACTGAAGATATCCTCTGTTTCAGATAATTATTGTTCATCATAAGCAGAGGAGAAATATTGTGATGGCCTTCTGTAGGTAGCACAATAGACAAGAAAATGTTTCAACACTAAATGAATACATAACAACTGCTTACATAGTTGTTCCTAGTCATTATATATTTGGACACTTTCAAATTCTGAAGATATATTGTTTCCTAGACTAAACCAACACATCAAATTAAACACTGGACTTTGAGATAGTTATTTTTCAGTTCATACATTCTTTCCCCATTTGTAAGTTTAATTCTAATATATTTCTATCGTTCCATGCTGAAATACATCTGTTCATTACTAAGGGTCTATCTGCAATTGTCTTACTTTTAACTCCCCTCTTCATGCTTGGTCCCACATCAAATGTCTGTGGCTTCCACAAAGCCAGGACATCAGAATAGTGCTGGGGACCACCAACCCGCGGCGAGTTCATGCTAATCACCAGAATCTTCTCAAGTTTCTTTTTCCTCTTCCACACATTGTTAAAGACCACGTTGGTCCAGGGATGACTGGGTGATCAACCTAATTAGCTCACTGTCCCACATGGAGGACCTTCCAATGGAACTCTGTTGAGATTTAACGTTATTCAACTGGATCTCACCTGGATCTTTATAGCCTCAGGAATATAATTTTCCCCGATAGCTGATGTTTTTCTAAAGAAGGAAGGTGGGCAGATGTTTAAGTCCTCTCTTTGAGAGATCTGTTTCACATATACATTAAGGCTGAAGAATTATCCCAATAGAAATATAACATCACCTTGTTTGCTAAAAGCTCCTCCATCTCACCTCCCAATCTGGGAACTCACAGTTAACCTTAGTTCTCAGCTTCCTCATGTGTGGAACTGAATATATCTTCACCAGCAAAAACCACGTCTCATATGAAGAATTCCTTTACTATCAGCGTTTTATCTAGGAAAGTGTGAACTGACTTGACTATTAATGACAAAGGAAATCATTTCAAAGGATCCCATTGATCTTCACCTGCAAATATAAGCAACCTTTTATAATAGTTCATCACTATCTTAATTATTCATCATGGTCATTTGTAAATGTAAAATTAATAAGAATTGGGTAGCCGTGGTAAGTGGTTTGGAGTGTATTAACACATTTCAGTGTCTTTGGGGTTTGGCTACAGAACTATAAATTCTGTGTCTATGTTTGAAATCATAATTGTCAACGATGGCTTTTTCCCAGAGTTTCCACCGAACAGAAAAGATGTCATTTGCTTTGCACTGGGATCTCTCTGGGACAGCTCACCCCTGTGAGCCCATCTGCCCTTACTGTCTCTTTCTTTTAATTAACATTTGGAAAACAACAGTGACATTGTAAATAACAGGACTGGGGAAAGAGACCCAGAAAATGATGTGAAGTCTGTCAATCTTCAACCTTGCCAAAGAGCATGCAGTCGTATTACTGGAGGGGGAGGGGGAAATCATTCATAGGCTATACATACTCAGTGTGACACACACACACACACACACACACACACACACACACACACACACACACACANACACACACACACACACACACACACACACACACACACACACACACACACACAATACATACTGAATTATCTTGAAAGATTTTAAATGAACTACTAGTGGTTGAAATAATTCTCAAATAAATTAAATAGAAATAAATCCAGGGAAAAGTTGTCAAACATTTTCTGCTGCTTACCTTTTCTGCTGACTGGGCTGTACCAAAAAAGATGGGGATGAAAGCTAACCAAATGATGCACGTGGTGTACATGGTAAATCCAATAGGTTTGGCTTCATTGAACGTCTCTGGGACCCCTCTGGTTTTAATGGCATAAACAGTACAAGTGACCATCAGGAGGATACTGTATCCCAATGAACAAATGAGTGACAGATCAGAAATGTCACACTTGAGCACTCCCCTGGCATTCTCGGGATCCAGTGTTCGTTGTTCTCCATAGTCAATGATGGTGTGAGGGGGATCCACGACAAACCACACAAACACTCCAAGGAGCTGTACGGAGATGAGGCTGAAGGTGATCACCAGCTGGGATGCTGGGCTGATGAACTTAGGTGCTGTGACGGATTTCTTCCCTTGCTCGAATATTCGGTGGATACGGTTTGTTTTGGTCAAAAGTGCTGCATAGCTGAAACACATACCAAGTCCTAGGAAGATCCTTCGGAAGGAGCAGATGATTGTATCAGGTGCCGCAATCATCAAAAAAGTGATCGAGTAACAGAGAAAGATCCCCGTTAGGAGCACATAACTAAGTTCCCGCCCAGAAGCTCTCACGATTGGTGTGTCATTATAGCGGACAAAGGTCACAATCACAAAGGTGGTGGCAATGATTCCCAATATTGCTATGAACACTGGTACCACGGCCCAGGGTGAATGCCACTCCAACTTGATGATGGGAATCCTCTGGCAGCCTGTGCGGTTGATGTTTGGTCTCTGATCCAAAGGGCAGAGTTCACAGGAGAGTTCATCCACCTGGTAGTTATAACCCTCACAGCGTTCACAGTGCCAGCAGCAAGGGACCCCTTTCACAGTTTTCTTCCTCTCCCCTGGCTTGCACGGCAGGCTGCAGACAGATGCTGGGTGCGTGTGTTCTCTATTAGCCCACTGCATGTCTTCCACCTGTAGGCATAAAAAATTAATGAGCCTTCCATTTTTTTCCCATTTATAATATCCTAATCCTAGCCATAGGTTTGTAATAAATCACTGAATGCTGACGGTACAAATACAGTTTACCATAATAAGAGTCTCGTTTCTTTCTCTGATATTGACTTTATAAAAGTGTTAAATGATTGGGACCAATCAATCATTTGGATCATCAACTAGATGGTATCATTACTTTCCACTTACCTCTTCATGGCTGACCACTACGATATTAAAGAAAGATTTATTGGCATAAACAATTTTAATATAAAAGCTTTAAAAATTAAATAAGAGGGATAAAAACAAAATAAAAGAAACATATTCCCATATAAAGATATTTTAAATCTAATCACAAATATAAATGTCAAAATATTTCAAATACTGGATTAAGACACTAAGCATATCAACAATGATTGCTATCTTTCTAAAATGATTAGGACAATTCAGAGGACACCCTGTTGATCTTGAAAGAAAATGACAGGAGTTATCTCTGACTTCTCCTTTGCTCACAGATATAACAATATTTCCATGCTAGGCAGGCACTGAAATCTATTGTGTTGTATTAAAGAGTTAAAAATAATGTTTACTACTGAATGCTTATAATCTTCAATGCAGCAAAAAAGCAATGAAATCAGTACCAAATAAGGATATGAATTGGGAATAGAAAAGGCATCACACAGAGATGTGAAAACAGGAGAGCAAAGGTGAGATCTGTGGGGTTTGGAAGCCTTGAAGGATCACATAGAAACACACAGACTTTAATTCACCAAAGCCAATTTCATTGACAGTCTACAAGACTTACTATATCCCATAGTCATTATCTTCTCAGATGACCCCCTCCCCCCATGGCCTCTCCATGGCCACTCATGTGCTTCATTCTCTTCCTGAAAGAGTAACCTATTTAAACAGTGCTGTGTTCAAGGGATAATAGCCATGGCTCCTGAAACCCAGACATAGAAGTCGCCTTTAACGTCTGCTTTGTGTTTTCTTGTGTCACCCATCCTCAGGGAAGCACCACCACAGGGTCCTGAAAGTTCTCAAGCAGGCTCGAGGTAAAATTTTCGGGCCTTTTGCAGCTATATGAAGCAGTTGCCGTGTTCTATAAAGTGACTGCTTGGCTTCAGTCAAGCCCTCAGATTACCTTAGCTCTTGTTTGCATCTTGACTTGTGGAACTCACTAAACTTGAACACTCCAGCTAAACTCTTCTTGAATTCTCAGGTTTAAAAGTTATGTAAGGGAATAAGGACTTATTGTTTCTATACTTGTGGCTATGCGTGTGTGTGTGTGTGTGTTATATAACACACACATATATAATACATAATATAACACCCACATATAATATGTGTTGAACATATTTACTCCCTCTTGCCCCTCTTATGCTGATCTGCTGATCGTCTTCTACTTTCAAAGCTTTTGTTTGTTTACAAAATCCCTTATGTTTAGTTATAATTACTTAGTGATAAGCCTATGAATTTTGGAGTTATTTTTTACACAGCAATAAAAAGCTAATGTAGCTCAAATTAAACTTGCCCAGTCTGTGGCCACCATAACTCTAACATCAGCCTGGTAATGCATAGGAAAGCTAAACTCAGTAACAGCAGTCCTGTATCTTAAAGTCACCAAGCATGCAATTTCAGCCTCACTCCCCTGTGGCTTTTAAGGTTGCCTCCCTTTGAGGGCCAGGTGATTGAGGCTATTATTATCCAAAATGAATTAGAATAATTTTCTTCATTACATATTCTTTGAATACTCAAGGTCAGGAATTGCAGTCCCTAGCCCCTAAATCCAGCACTTGCTGGGGATCCCTGAGTGTACTCAAGGTAAAGAATTTCAATGTCTGTAGTTCAAATATCCTCTTTTCAGAAAGGTGATGTTTCTTCAAGTGTCCCTAGGTCCCATAAACTATCAGAGCCATCCCATCTGCTTCCCATGAAGTAAGACTAACTCTTTCACAGCTCTATTAATTTTCTATTAAATCTTAGTGATGTAAAAGAGACATTTATTTACTTGGAGGGTTTCAGTAAGGCAGAAGGATCTTGAATTAAAAGCATGTAGTAAGAACCTTCTCAAAAGTATTGAAAAATGAAATATTCTATTTAGTGGGTGAAATAGTTCTTTTAGACCATTATGGACTCATGATAATGTACATTTAAAGGTTACATTTCAAAGACAATTATGATAAGCCTAAATAGCAATATGTCTAAGACTTCTAGAGATTTATCGTAGCCGAATGCAAAAAAGTAAATTAAAGCTATTGAAAGAGCATCAGAAACATTAAACTTTACTATTAAAAGGGAAAAATGGTCACCTATCACTTTATGTTTGTTAGTTTAGCTCTCAACACACTTTGATTTATTTCAAACGATAAAAGATGTGCTTATAAAACTTTTGGCCGAAATCAGCACTAAAATGTCATTTAGGTTGAAAATAATTTTTTTTTCTAAGCTTAATATGAAATGAACCAATGAAAAATATTTTCTGTAAATGATCAATAAAATTATAAGATTATTTACTATGGCAAGGCATTGTGGCTCATAAATGCAATCTCAAAACTGGAGAATCTGAGGCAGATAGATTGCCATGAAGCTCAAGTCAGTCTGGATAAATGGTGAACCTGACTAGGCTAGCCATGACTATAGGGTGAGACTTTATCTGAAACAAACAACAAATAAAAAACCTAGCAGTGACAACTGTTCTGGAATGACATGACCACTGGTGCAACAGTGCCAGGAACATCATGAGGATGACCAAACACTTTCTGTTTAAACTTAAGTCCTATATCATAAAATAAAACCCATTATTGGCACTATTGTTGGGCCAAGACCTATGACTTGACAGGTTATGGGCACTAGTGGAAAACCTACTAAAATTATTTGGATAAATAGATACAGTGTTAAACTACTTCCTAATGACTTATTATTATACCCATGGCTTAATATATCTTTAAACTCTTTGACAAAATCTAACATATCATCATGATAAAGGTTCTAAACTGTAGCACTGGAAGAAACATATAAAAGGATATAGGTCAGACCCATAGCCAACCTTATTACAATTGAGTAAATCTGGAAGTAATCCTATTACAAACAAGATTAAGAAAGGGTTATCTACCACCTCCATCCTTTTTTAAACTTATAGGTTACAAGCCCTTACTAGATCAGCAATGCAAGAGAAGGAGCTTAAGGGATAAAAGTAGGAAAATAAGTCAAATTGTTGTTTGCAGATGATACACTATTACATATAAGAGATCCTTATAATTCCACCAGTAAGCTTGTAGGAAGGAACTATGTGTTCAGTGAAGTGTCAGGATATAAAAAAAATCATCCTTTCTATATACCAATAAGGAGCATGTTGATAGTCATCACGTGCACAACTCCATCGTTGGTAGCCTCAGAAATATATAAGGATGAACTTAAGGGGGCAAAATATGCTATAACATGAAATTTAAATCTCTGAAGGAAGAAATTGAGGTAGATGCTAAACAAAAAACATAAGAGACTATGAAGATATGGTCAGCATTACAGAGTACTGACAGAGTATCTGAGTGTGGTGCTCAGATCCCACATGGGACTTCTCAAATAACTGTAATTCTAGTTTCAAAGATTCTGACTCCCTCTACTGCCTCTCCAGGCAAGAAACACATTTGGTGCACAGACATACCTGTATTCAAAACACTAATATACATAAAATAATACTGAATAACGTTTGTTTAAAAGACAATCAAAAATAAAAATGAGCATGATTTCATTTGTTACAACATTAAAATTAAAATGCTTAGAAATAAGCCTAGCTAAAGCAGTATGAGATTTGTTCATCAAAACTATGAAATATTATTAAAAATAAGATTAAATCCATTTAAAGAAATCCCATGCTCATAGAAAATACTACCTACTATTTACTAAGATCATAAAAACCTCAGATTTATCTACAGATTAAAATCAAAATCTCAGGTGAATCCTTTGCAGAAATTGATAAATGGGTCCATAATTTCATATTAAGGGATCTAGGAAAAGCAAAAATAATTTTGAAAATAACAAGCAATGTTGGCATTCTCACTAATTTTTTAAAAATATTTATGTCTATACATTTTATCTGTATATGTGTATGTGCACTTTGTGATGCCTGGTGCAAGCAGATGCCAGGAAATAGCATTGGATCCTCTGTAGATAGAGTTACAGACAGTTGAGAAATGCCACATGGGCACTGAAAAGAGACCACAAATTCTCTAGAAGGGCAGGAAGTGCTCTTAACCACTAAGCCATCTATTTATCCCATGAAAACTGATTTCAAATCTTATTGACAAAGACATAAAAATACTGGCATAAAGATAAACAACATAGTAGAAAAGAAATAATTTAGAAATAAATTCATATATTATGGTCAATTAATTTTTGAAAATGTTAAGACTAATGGGCATTTACATTCTAAAGAGTAAGACCCCGTACACACTAATTAAAAGTTCCCACCGATATTTGGCTCAGATTTAACTCAGTCTTTCCATTTTGAGTGAGTACTGTGTTTCACATCATCATAGTAATAAGAGTGGTTGTACAGACTTGAAGTACATTCAGAACAACAAAAATAAATAGTCACAGTAGTCACTTACTTCCACATCTAATATGTGATCCAACACTAACTTATATAACCTTGTATAACCTTGATCTTGAGTGCCACCAAGGTAATGGAAAGCCATTAAGTATCAAACTACCTTAGAACTTATAACATTCTTACATAAAATTTTAATGGCATACAATTATGTACTAATTTCATTGGTTTTACTTTAAATAAAGTACTGTGTTTTTAAAATTGTAGGTTACAACCTGGGAATAATTTTTAAAATTTACTTATTGTACACCTTTTTCTTTGCTAGAGATTATGGTTCAGTAAGTAGGTCTGGAAAGGGACACTAAGTCCTTTTTAAAAGTCCTCCTTAGTTTTAATGATTTTACACAATAATTATGAACAATATATTGCTAAACATTCATTTAAATTGCATTTTCCTCAGGATACTATGGGCCAATTATCTACCATTGCATTATACATTGTAATCTAGTGACTAATACCTAAAAATAATCAGTGAATATCCATTGAACGAATGAAGAAGGAATTAAAGAACAAGAAGGAGCAGTGGTAGTCTTCAATGAAAGCGTATTATAGAAGAATAATTGATTTTAAAAAGCAAGTTATGATTTAGTTTATGAATTTAGGAGTCAAAATAACCTAGAATTAAGATACCTAAGGCTACAATACCAGCAACAATTGGAGCAATAAATATTTATAATGAAATTTTCACCCTCAGAAATTGTAGAATGTAAAACACTGAAGACAGCTGAACACAGTATATTCTGGAAGAACATTAAAGAAGTGAGAAAGGTGTGGACCAATTGAAAGTAGGGTAAAACCCAACCTGAAGCCCAAGAAACCAAGTGGATTCCTAACATTAGGGATGAAGTGGTCGGTGATACCCAGAGATGGTCAGATTTTATAAGGAAAGAATTTTGAAAATTTCCTCTAATTTTTTCATGAAACAAAATTTAGTTTTTCTGTGAAATTTTCTCTCATCTACTTCCCACAAGTAGACATTCCTCTGTATTGTATTAATCTCCAAATAATATATCTTTTATACTCATTGGATTAATATTGTGATTATACTGTGTTTATGCTTTATCAGGTGGAGAGTAAGTTGATCTAGTGATGAAACACACAAAAAAATCTCTTTTTTATTTAATGTAGGTTCAACAGAAACTCATGCTTGAAAATTGCATACACTGAAACTTTATATGACCCAGCACAAGGGAAGGCCTGGGCCAAGGAGTGGGAGTGGGTGGGTAGGGGAGCAGGGGCCGGGGTGATATAGGGAACTTTCAGGATAGCATTTGAAATGTAAATAAAAAAAAAAATAATTTAAAAAAAAGACAGAACTAAAAAAAAAAAAAAAAAGAAAGAAAGAAAATTGCATACACTGATGAATAATCAGAATGTGTCCTGAAATGCAGTTATAAACAGATGCATACTATGTCTATAATTCTTCTGTTTGGTGTTTTGAGTTTTCTGGCTTTGAACAAGAGACAGATTCATTCCTGTGTCTGCTTGGTAATAAGAATGCTCTTTTTTCCTTTATAAAACTTTTATATTGTATTATTTAAAACAATTTTTAAATTTAAATATATTGTGATCATATTCCCAACTCCTGCAAATCCTTTCAGATCATCTCCTCCTTTCTATCCACTCAACTTTAAGTTCTATCTCATTAAAAAAATAATATAACAACAACAACCCCATAGGAATAACAACAATATCAACCAACCAGACCCTCAGAGCTCCCAGGGACAAAAAACAAAAACAAAAAAACAAAACACAAAACAAAACAACAACAAAAAAAAAAACAACCAAAGAGTACAAATGGAGGGACCCATGCTCCAAATGCATATGTAGCAGAGTATGACCTTATCTGGCATCAATGGGAGGGGAGGTCCCTGGTCCTGTGAAGGCTCACTGATGGATGCCCCAGTGTAGGGAGATTCGAGGATGAGGAGGAGGGAGTGGGTAGGTTAGTGGGGGAACACACTCATAGAAGCAGGGGAAGCAGGTAGGGATAGTAGGTTTCAGAGGGGAGAGGAAAACAGGAAAGGGGAGACCATTTGAAATGTAAATAAAGAAAATATCCAATAATAAAAGCTTAATATAACAACCACAATAACAACAACAAAATCCAAACTAAGAAAACAAAATAAAACACGACCACCCCAAAACAAACAAATACACAAAAGCCACACCAAATTGCAAACAAATAAATACACACACACACACACACACACACACACACAAACTGTGGAGTCCATTATGTGTTAATCAAATATGCTTGAACATAATGTCTGTACCTGAGTTCTTGATATATACTTATTGTCACTCAGAACTATTTTGCCTCACCCAGAGGTATAAATGCCAGCTAGGTTGTTAACTTTTAATCTAGTGGCTTGGTTTTCTTTCATTCATTCTTTAATTTTTTAAAAAGTATAACACAATGAAATATAATAAGACACTACGGAAATGATCACATTGAAATTGAACAAAACTAACCAACAAAAGGAAAAGAACCCCAGAGAAGGCACAAAGATTAGACCTACTATAAGAAATACCATTAAAAACATTAACTAGAAGTCATAATATAAACACAGAGGATGTGGAACAGACCCAAGCAGACCCTGTGCATGCTCTTTTAGTCTCTATGAGCTTATGTGAGCTTTCTCATGTTGGTATCATAACTAGAATATTTCATCTACAGTTTCAAAGCAAATAATTTTGAAGAGACTAGCCATCTACCTTGTATGTTGAAGTGATATTTGAAAAAAATCTAAAAAGGTCTTCAAAATGTGTTCTGAATGAAAACAAATGCAAATTCTTCAGTACAGAACCAAGGGGAAGCTCAGAAACTAACCCACACTCTATCTATAATTAGGTTTTTGTTTTGTTCTGCTTTGTCAAAAAAAGAAAGAAAGAAAGAAAGAAAGAAAGAAAGAAAGAAAGAAAGAAAGAAAGAAAGAAAAGAAAGAAAGAAAGAAAGAAAGAAAGAAAGAAAGAAAGAAAGAAAGAAAGAAAGAAAGAAAGAAAAGAAAGAAAGAAAGAAAGAAAGAAAGAAAGAAAGAAAGAAAGAAAGAAAGAAAGAAAGAAAGAAAGAAAAAGAAAAGAAACACGAACAGTGACCAGTCAGATATTGTCTCTGCTTTTCATCGAGGTCAACAATGTTTTGCTTTTATCTTTCTATGATCTATGTTCTGCCTGCCGTTTCTCAGAAACTGCCATATGGGTGCCTATATTTACATCTAGTTCTATATGTAGGAAGAATTAATCTAGCTTTTGAGCTTGAACTTGGATATGTGAGGTCCGATAATGAGGGTTGGATTCTATATAGCAGAATGTGTAGGTTGGTGATAAGTACAGGAAATCAAAGTTGCAATATACTTGCCAACTGGAAAGTATACAGTAAGCCCATAATAGAGCTCTTCCCAGCACTGTGCACGGGCAAATGTCTGCATGGCATGCTATATTTGTCACAATAATATCAAGAAAGAAACATAGTTATAAATCCATGCTCATTCTATTTGAGTACCATGGAGTGGTAATTTTTAAACACAAGCCATTTAAGTTTGATTGTTTAGCTATGTATACTATTACATATGCTAGGTGACTAAAATTGGAGTTTCAACTCTTTCTTTCAATATTGTTTATATGTAAAAAGAATTCATCTACATGTTTTCTTTAAAAATTGGTACTTTAGTTTCTCAGAATGGTTGAGAACATTTACTTATTACTTAAAAGTTTTTACAGCATTTCTATTTTGAAATTAAATTCAGCTAAATATTAAAATACAATTTAAATGTCACATATGAATAATTCTATTAAACATATGGTGTCAGTGTTTCATGGAAGCTAAGTTCAGTTAAATGGGTCTTTCATTACTAATTAGAAGTAAAAGTCAATAATGTGAAAGTCAGCTCAAGACCAAAACATGCTGATGGAAATTCTTTGAACTTTCAGAATATTCTATTTAATTATGCATATTTCTTACATTTTCTGACATAATGTGGTTTTCAGTTCATGCATATACTAATATAGTTCATTGCAAAATGTTCTGAGTTTATTTAAACAACATATTAAATAATTTGCTAATTAAAATTCTTTTCCATTAAATCTTAGCTCATATAATTTCATGGATATATACCTCAACCTATAGAAGATGCTGGGAAATCATTGCTTTCAGAATATTAAGATACACATGTAGAGTCTGATAGTTCGGTGGATAAAAGCACTTGCTGCTCTTGAAGAAGGCCCAGGTTCAAATTAGAGGACCCAACTTACACATAGTGGAGACCTCATCTATAACTCCAACTCCAGCAGATCCATCTAATAGGTTAGACCACAAAGGCACCTCCACTCCTGCATAATGCACACACACACACACACACACACACACACACACACACACACTTTAAAATACATCTCAGTGAATAAATAATTAGATGTACAGATAGATTTGGAATGCACACATTCAGTAGCAAATCACTAACATACAAGGCATAAAGGCAACAAGAACAGTAATTATCATGGTAGATAACATTTAAGAAGGGCCTATTGTAAACCAGGTATGTTCTAGGACTGATTGTTCTAACAATCCTGAGTCAGCATTTCTTCCCCAACTTTTTAAAAGGAGGACAAGACTGAAGATAATATTACTACATCACACTGCTATTTAATGAGGATGAGGAGATTCAAGCCCAAGCCTCACAGTAAATAATGTTCTTTTGCCTTTCTAAATGGTCCTCAGGTCAGTGAAGAACACATAGTCCACAGCTAAAAGCTCATGAAAACTGGCTGCATCAAGAACATACAGGGTAGCAAGTAAAGGACAGAGAAGTAGGTACAGAGCTTTAACATCATAGCCTACGGGAAAGTCTTACCAGGACACTAAATTTACTGGGGATAGAAAAGATGGGTAGATAGAAAAGGGATCACTATATCTTATGATACTGTTATTGAAAGTTTAATTTATTTAGTTTTTGTTTTCAAGTGTGACATGCTATTATTTGTATTTCATGTGTCACCCAAGGTCAGTATGGTAAATGTTTATTTAGTTCCCAGCATGGCTTCTTTTGGAAGGCATGGAAACCTTAGAGACAAGCCCTATCTGAATATGTCTAGTCACTGAATGTTGTGCCTTCCATAGCTGAATCCTCATCTTTCTCGCATCCTGAGTATGAAGATGAACGGATTGCTCCTACTTGCGTGTTCTGCCATTGCCATGGGAAACCCCTTGTAGCTAAAACCAATGGCTTCAATTCATCATGGGCAAAAACCCTTTTCTGTTTATAAATTGAGTGTCTTGTGCCTGTGTTATCATGGTGGGAATCTAACACAACACACCTTACAAGATTATAAAGAATAGATTGTGTAGTTGGGAATCACTACAGCCTTGTAATTCCCCTCAACTCACCACCACAACAGTGAAACGATCATCCTACTTAGGAGAGGTTTAACTATGTCTTTTTTCCCCACCTCTTTAAACATTATTTTTTATTAGATGTTTCATCTACATTGCAAATTTTATCCTCTTTCATCATTTCCCCTCCAACAACCCCCCCATCCCATCCTCCCTCCCCTTGCTCACTAAACCACCCACTCCTGCTTCCCTGTCCTGGGATTTCCCTACAATGGGGCATAGAGCCTTCACAAGACCAAGGTTCTCTCCTCTCACTGATGTCTCATAAGGCCATCCTCTGCTACATAAACAGCTGGAGACATGGGTCCCTCTATGTGTTCCCTTTGGTTGGTGGTTTAGTTGCTTGGAGCTCTGGGGGTACTGGTTGGTTCATATTGTTCCTCCTATGGGGCTACAAACCTGTTTAGCTCCTTGTGTCTTTTCTCTAACTCCTCCATTGGGGACCTTGTGCTTGGTCCAATGGGTGGCTGTGAGCATCCATTTCTGTATTTGTCAGGCACTGGCAGAGCCTCTCAGGAGAGAGCTAAATCAGACTCCTGTCAGTAAGCACTTGATGGCATTCACATTAGTGTCTGGGTTTGGTAACTCTATATGGGATGGATCCCCAGGTGGGACAGTCACTGATTGGCCTTTCCTTCAGTTTCTGCCCCAAACTTTGTCACTGTATTTCCTCCAATGGGTATTTTGTTCCCCCTTCTAAGAAGGACTGAAGTATTCACATTGTGGTCTTCCTTCTTCTTGAGCTTCATGTGGTCTGTGACTTGTATCTTAGATATTCCAAACTTAACTATGTCTTTTTGTGTAAGAGCAACACAGTGGTTTACACTGTCCACTAGGCATATATTATTGAAAATAGTTCTAATTGGTACTCTTCCTAAAAGTGAACAAACGGTTTGTTGGATACCTGTCACAGTTGGAACTGGAGTATTAGCACTGTTAGCCTGAAGCATTCACATTCAGAGGATTTAATAATTAAAATTTAGCTATGTATAGATTTGATATCAGGTATTTCTTAATGAAACAACAGAAAGAAATATACTTTTGTATCAAGATAAATAATGATTTAGGTTTCTCTAATGGGAGTCCAGAGATCCTCTGTCATTGGAAGAACGTTCTTGATGAAAGCAAATGTAAAGTAAATATGAGAAATGTAGAGAAAGTAGAGAGTACGCAGAGAAGAAACCATGTAAGATTTTAAATGACGTAAGAGATATCCTGTTTACATTGTGTGTGTGTGTGTGTGTGTGTGTGTGTGTGTGTGTGTGTGTGTGTGTGTGTGCATGTGTGGGCATATGTAATTTGTGTTTGTATATTCAAAGTTCAGTGAACAAGTTGAAGAAGTCAGAGTTCTCCTGAATACATTTTGCTGAGCCATCTTGTTGGCCCCAAAGATGTCTTAAAGTGTACGCATGAAACAATAAAATGCTTTTGTAAAATCATATTCAAAACCCATTGAAGATCTTATAAGTTATGAATATTATAGTTAATTATACATTAACTATAGTTGAATTGATTGTTATTAGCTTATAATGAATTATATTTTAGATAGTCTTATTAATCATAATTTCCAAAAAGGAAGTATATGCAAAAAAAAAAAAGGAGGTAAAATTGAAGTAGCTAACAGAAAATTAGAGTAAAAAAAAGAGGACAATAAGTGAGAAGCCAGCTGAACACAGAGTTAAGGGAGGATCCAAGAGTCTCAAGATTTGCACAATTATCATCTATGAAAGTGGAAAAAAGCAGAAAGTATTAGACAAAACAAAATTTGAGACGGTCCGGCAAAGTAAAGGTACATGAAATTTTATATTTAATGGTTTTGTTGAGATTTTTAGACAACATATAAACATATGCAAGCATTAGCATGTATCGTGTTAAGATTCTAAAACCCAGGTAGTAAATTGATCATAAGGGATTTGGGAGATTTTGCCACCCTCTGCTTCCCCGCCCCACCAAAGAGTTACCACAGTGTGTTCTTTTTGAAACCTGGGATTCAGAACATAATGTAGTATCTATTCATCCTAAAGTAAATTATTTCTAACCTTGATTTTGGCAACTTATAGTTAAGTATAACAATAATGCATAAGGATAATAGAAGGCATTTTTATATTTTTATATATTCGCATCCTCAAAACCGAACCAAAACAAAAATCCAACAACAAACTGAAAAACTTTCCACTTTCTAGTCCCCAAAAAACCATTGGTGGATGCTATTTTACAAGAAACAGGAAAGAAGATTGCTAGGATTTACCTGCAGTGGCATAAAGAAAATTCCAACTGTGTTCTCCCCTGAGGGACGCCAGTTTAGCAGTCATGGAAGAGTTTAACATCACAGGACCTAAAACTGTTAAATAGCTAGCTATCCTCTGGGAAAAGTATGAGGCTTATTATGTCATATGAAAACATTATTAAAAAACAAAACAAATAACTTTTTAAACTGATGGTTATTAGCTTTAGGGAGAATAAACATTTCCAGGAAATCAAACCTAACTAAAATTTACATGAGGACACTTTTTTTTTTTTAACAGAAATTAAATGACTATGCTAATGTGAGGGAAACTTGCATGTTTTGGGGAAGTGTCAATGACAAGGATGGCAGGTGTAGGAAAGAACTAGCTATTGTATACAAGAAGTTAATAAAGGCTGATATTACAGAAAAATACAAAACAGAAAGTAAATTGTTTTTTACTTAGAAACAAGTCATAAAAAGCATCAAGAAAGCCACCTGTTTAAAAAGGTGAAAGTAGTATTTCTCAGTGTCTGAAAATACATACATCCATAAACATAGACATATTTAGAACACAAATATCATGGGCTGGTATTATCCATGTATGCCTTATTAAAATAGCTAGCATGTACATAAATTTAATAAGGATTTTTACAAATTTGGTTGAAATAACATTTAAAAAGCCAGGAAGAAAAAGAAGATCATAAGAAATCAGGTTTAGCACGTGAAAAAATGTTCAACATCCTTAGCTATCAGGGAAATGCAAAGCAAAACAACCCTGAGATTCCATCTCACACCAGTCAGAATGGCTAAGATTAAAAATTCAGGTGACATCAGATGCTGACCAGGTTGTGGAGAAATAGGAACACTCGTCCATTGCTGGTGGGATTGCAAGCTTGTACAACCACTCTGGTAATCAGTCTGGCGGTTCCTCAGAAAATTGGACATAGTACTACCGGAGGACCCAGCAATACCTCTTCTGGGCATATACCCAGAAGATC
>NC_034591.1:46897677-46903827 GCF_900095145.1 Mus pahari
AAGAAGAAGAAGAAGAAGAAGAAGAAGAAGAAGAAGAAGAAGAAGAAGAAGAAGAAGAAGAAAAAGAAATCAGGTTTAGAGTCTTAAAATGGCATGTCAAAAATAATACTAGAAATATGAGAGTAAAATATACAGTTCACATAAAAATAAGTTGTTGCTGAGAGGGCAATTTATAAAGCTCAAAATATGGAGAAAATACGCATAATATTGAAAAATATAGACAAAAAAGAAAAATGCACCTAAAATTATGGAGACCTACATTACTAAAGATAATATATAAAGTAAAATATATGAATGGCAATAAAGAAAATAGAGTATGGGGGAAGAATTCTTTCCTGAAGACTATTTAAGTAGAGAGATTTAAAGTTAATCAATGATAAATGAAAGGGATTAAGCCTGCCTAGTAGGAGTTTATAAGTCGAAAACAAAATCCCAGTATAATTTTACTTTGTTTTTTAAATAAGAACTTTTCTAGGAAAAATAAAATTTCCAAGTAACTTTCCTTGTTTAATGACTAGAAAAAATTGATTTTTCTGTAAATACTCCAGAAAACATAATATATAAAAGTCATTATATTTAAAAAAAAACACCAGATTAGCCAATGTAACTTGTTGAATATTAAAGCAAACTTGAATAATCAAGTGTCATAACACGTAAGATGACTCCGATCCCCAAAGCCTCTGGAATGTCTCAAATAACATAAGCAAATCTGATTCTATAACTGGACACAACTACTAAATGTAGTTTAAAATGATATATTAATATGAACCAATAAACAACATTATAATAACCAGGATATAATCCCCATGTCTCAATAAAAATCTAACTTGTATTTCCTTGTACGGGTGAAAAAGCACATAAGTAACTGTCAGAAAAAAAAAAAAGATAAATAACAAGTCAAATGTTTGAAGAATATATACTAAAAACATGGACTTTGAAGATTATTTTTAAATAGACTTAGAAGAAATCTTGTTTAGGCTATGTTGTGATGACAGTATTTGGTAATACTAGAAATAAATGGATGTCATAAACATAAAACTCAACTATTTAGAAATGAATAACTACTCCATTCCTCAAATCTGGTTAAAACTGCAATTAAGACCATTTTGAAATACAATGTTACAAAAACACATATCTGCAGTTAGAATACAAATTTCTATTCTTCAAGTGTCTATTTTAACCCAGAAAAGATGATAGTTAAATGAACTTAGCATCCAATTCTAGGAGGAAGGCAAGAATATTATATAAACCTCCATGGTAAGAAGGAGGGGCAGGACTTTCCTTTGCCTGGGAATTAAGTCATGATGACACCCTCTTGCCCTCCTTTATCTACAAATGATCTGGGAAAATGCTAGAGTATGTGTCACATGGAAGGGTGACTGAATGCGTCACCCCAGGATGCAGAGTTTAAGAATGGTATTTCTTTGAAAGCATGGAAGAATTCTACTATGAGTCCATCTAGACCTGAACAGTTTGTTCTGAAGGCTTTTTATCAGTTTCAATGTCTCATTTGACCTGGGTCCTTTTGGTTGTTGGTCTCTTATATGTTTAACTTTAGCAGTTTGAATGAGTGAAGAGATTGATCTATTTCATAATGAATTTATAAGGAATAATATAATCTATAAGTATTAATATAATGAAACTAAATAACATCCCTTGTAATATTCTACATTTCTTTGGTATTTGATGTAATGTTGCCCTGTTCATTTTGAATCTGTTTGGGTCCCCATGTCTTGCTTTTGTTTAACTTTGCTAAGAGATTGTTGATCTTATTTATCTCCACAAAGAATAAGATCTTAGATTCATTTACTTTGATATTATTGTCTTGCTTCTGTTTCATTAATTTCTGCCTTGAATTTTTTAAAATTACTTATGGCCATCTTCTTGGTTTTTTTTTTTTTCTTTTTTTCCCAAATTACTGATCTGCATCATTAAGTCATTCATTTCTGCTATTCCTGACTTTTTTCAATTTTTATATAGATATTTTCTTTATTTACATTTCAAATGTTATACTCTTTCCTAGTTTCCCCTCCCCAAACTCCTTCCCTATATACACTCCTCCTGCTCACCAACCTACCCACTCCCATTTACTGGCCCTGGCATTCCACTATACTGGGGCTATATTCACAGGACCAGGGGACTCTCCTCCCATTGATGACTGACTAGGCCATTCTCTGCTATATATGCAGCTTGAGCCATGAGTACCATCATGTGTTTTCTTTAATTAGTGGTTTAGTCCAAGGGACCTCTAGGGATACTGGTTAGTTCATAATGTTGTTCCTCCTATGGGGCCGCAAACCCCTTCAGCTCCTTGGGTACTTTCTTCAGCTCTATCAATGGGGACCCTGTGCTCCATCCAATGGATGACTGTGAGCATCCACTTCTATATTTGTCAGGTACTGGCAGATCCTCTCAGGAGACAGCTATATTAGGCTCCTGTCAACAAGCTCTTAGTGGCATTCACAATAGTGTATGGGTTTGGAGGTTGTATATGGTGGGGCAGTCTTTGGATGGTCGTTCCTTCAGTCTCTGCTTCAAACTGTCTCTGTAACTCCTTCCATGGGTATTTTGTTCCCCCTTCTAAGAAGGAGCAAAGTATCCACACTTCGGTCTTCCTTCTTCTTGAGTTTCATGTGTTTTGTGAATTGTATCTTGGTTAGTCTGAGATTTTAGGCTAATATCCACTTATCAGTGAGTGAATATCATGTGTGTTCTTTTGGGATTGGATTACTTCACTCAGGAAGATATTTTCCAGATCCATCCATTTGTGTAAAAGTTTCATAAATTCATTGTTTTTAATAGCTGAGTAGTACTCCATTGTGTAAATGTACCACATTTTCTGTATCTATTCTTCTGTTGAGGGGCATATGGGTTCTTTCCAGCTTCTGGCTATTATAAATAAGGCTGCTATGAACATAGTGGAGCATGTGTCCTTATTACCAGTTGGAACATCTTCTGGATATATGCCCAGGAGAGGTATTGCTGGATCTTCCAGAAGTACTATGTCCAGTTTTCTGAGGAAGCACCAAACTGATTTCCAGAGTGGTTATACCAGCTTGCAATCCTACCAGCAATGGAGGAGTGTTCCTATTTCTCCACATCCTTGCCAGCATCTGCTGTCACCTGAGTTTTTGATCTTAGCCATTCTGACTGGTGTGAGGTGGAATCTCAGGGATATTTCGATTTGCATTTCCCTGATGACTAAGGATGTTGAACATTTTTTTCAGGTGCTTCTCAGCCATTTGGTATTCCTCAGTTGAGAGTTCTTTGTTTAGCTCTCTACCCTATTTTTAATAGTTATTTGGTTTTCTGGAGTCCAACTTCTTGAGTTCTTTGTATATATTGCATATTAGCCCTCTACCAGATTTAGGATTGGTAAAGATCTTTTCCCAATATGTTGGTTGCCTTTTTTGTTTTCTTGACAGTGTCCTTTGCCTTACCGAAACTTTGCAATTTTATGAGGTCCCATTTGTCAATTCTTGATCTTACAGCACAAGCCATTCATGTTCTGTTTGGGAATTTTTCCCCTGTGCCCATATCTTCGAGGCTTTTCCCTACTTTCTCCTCTATAAATTTCAGTGTCTTTGGTTTTATGTGGAGGTCCTTTATCTGCTTGGAATTAGCTTTGTATAAGGAAATAAGAATGGATCAATTCACATTTTTCTACATGCTAACTGCCAGTTGAGCCAGCACCATTTGTTGAAAATGCTGTCTTTTTTTTAAATGGATGGCTTTAGCTCCTTTGTCAAAGATCAAATGACCATAGGTATGTGGGCTCATTTATGGGTCTTCAGTTCTATTCCATTCATGAACCTGTCTGTCACTGTACCAGTACCATGCAGTTTTAATTAAATTGCTCAGTAGTACAGCTTGAGGTCAGGGATGGTGATTCTACCAGAAGTTCTTTTATT
The DNA here is from genome assembly GCF_900095145.1 of Mus pahari. Taxonomy (NCBI): domain Eukaryota; kingdom Metazoa; phylum Chordata; class Mammalia; order Rodentia; family Muridae; genus Mus; species Mus pahari. The sequence continues at coordinate 46,901,589 of NC_034591.1, forward strand.
GCTGAAGGCAATCTCCAGATTCAATGCAATCCCCATCAAAATTCCAACTCAATTCTTCACATAGTTAGAAAGGGCAATTTGCCAATTCATCTTGAATAACAAAAAAACCTAGGATAACAAAAACTATTCTCTTTCTGAATTTTTAATATCAGTATTTAGGCTTATAAACTTTCTCTCTTTAAACTATTTTTAATGTGATCTGGAGGTTTTGATGTGGTGTTATTTTCATTTATTTCAGGAAATATTTTATTTTTTCCTTATTTCTTCTTTGACCCATACATTGTTCTGGAGTGAGTTGCTTAATATTTGTGAATTTATGCATTTACAAATTCATTTAACTACTCTGGCAAAAATTATGGAAAAATACTCAAAATCCCTAAAAATCCCTGTGGTGGTTTGTTTATTCTCAGCCTAGGGACTGGCAGGATTAGAAGGTGTGGCCTTGTTGGAGTAGGTATGTCACTGTGGGTGTGGGATTTAAGACCCTACTCCTAGCTGTCTGGAAATGCATCTTCCACTAGCAGCCTTCAGATGAAGATGTTGTATTGTCACCTTTTCCTGCACCATGTCTAACTGGATACTGCCATGCTCTTGCCTTGATGATAATGAACGAAACCTCTGAACCTGTACACCAGCCCCAATTAAGTGTTGTCCTTATAAAAGTTGCCTTGGTCATTGTATCTGTTCCCAACAGTAAAACTTTAAGACAGAAGTTGGTACCAGGGACTGGGGTATTGCTGTGATAGGCTTGACCATGATTTTGTTTGGAAGAATGTGGATTTGGAGACTATGCATTTAGTAAGTGGTGGAATGCTTTAAATTGGGTTTTATGAGGCACTCTAGTAGGAATATGGAAGACTTTGTTGCTGAGAGTAATTTCAACTGTGTAGACCTGGCCCAAGAGAATTGAGAGAATTTCAGTACATGGCATAGAGACTTGTTTTTGTGGTATTTTGATGAAGAATGTGGCTGCTTTTTGCCCTTGTCTGAAGAATCTACCTGAGCCTAACATAAAGAGATTTATATTAATTCATTGACAGAAGAAGTCTCAAAAAAGCCCAACAGAGACTTTGTTCTCTGGTTAAGTCTTCTGAAGAGCATTTTGAACAAGTATAGCAAGCTTAGAAAAAAAAATAAGGAAATATATGGTTAGAGTGTTAAAGATGCATGGTTAGAGTGTTAAAGAAGTGAAATGGAGCTGAATCCTGATCAAGGGCATTAGATTGAATTAAGAGGGTGGTGACCTTGGAACAAGATCCTATCCAGCAAACTTTAGGTCCAGGCTTGGTAGAATAAGACCTTAATCACATGAAATAAAGTAAAGAAGATCTCTGAGTTCATGGTCAGCCTGAGCCAGAATAAGTTCTAGGTGAAGAAAAGCTTGAGTCTGTGAATGGTGGTACACACCTTTAATCCCAGGAGGCAGGCATGGTGCAGGCAGACCTGAGAGTTCAGCATCCTCATCTGAAGGCTGCTAGTGGAAGAATCATTTCCAGACAGTTAGGAGTAAGGTCTTAATGCCCACATCCACGGTGACACACCTACTCCAACAAGGCCACACTTTCTAGTCCTTCCAGTCCCTGGCTGAGCATATACAAACCACCACAATCCCTAAAACACTAAAAATTAAATTTACCCCATGATGTAGATATACACCTCTTGGCATTGTTCCAACTGATTAAGTATCATACCATACATATATTTGATCAATAATATTCACAGCCACACCATTCAAAATAACTAGGAAATGGAAATAACCTAAATGTTTTAAATAAATAAATGGATAATAAAAATATGTTTATATGCATCATATTACTATTTAGTTGCAAAAAAAAATTTGCTGGTAAATAGGTGGGTCTAGGAAGGATTAGACTGTATGATATAATCAAGGTCCAGAAAGATTAACAGTACCCACAAGATTCTGCGTTTCCTATCTCCAAATACAAAAAATATAAGTATAGCCACTACTCATCCTAAATGCTTTACTTTACTGCAAATGAAGACGAGCATATCAAACTACAACTGCACAAAATGCAGAGATAAACAGACCTTGAGGAACCAGTTCCAATAGATGGATAATAGACGGGCGTGGTGGCACACACCTTTAACTCCAGCACTTGGGAGGCAGAGACAGGCAGATTTCTGAGTTCGGGGCCAGCCTGGTCTACAGAGTGAGTTCCAGGACAGCCAGGGCTACACAGAGAAACCCTGTCTCGAAAGAGAGAGAGAGAGAGAGAGA
>NC_034591.1:46903886-46966147 GCF_900095145.1 Mus pahari
TACATAAATTTTATCTATATTTTCCTACAAGTATTTCTTTCTTCTTTCTGTGACTACTTATTCTTCTGTTATTTTTAATCTAGATTTTTCTCATTCTTATTTGTCAAAATACTATTGCTTTAAGAATGATGTTTAAACACCTCCCCATAAATCTGTTCCCTGATCATGTAAATCATAAGCAGTTTCTCCCTTCTCACCTCATCCGTCTCATCTGAATCATTTGTGTGAAATTTCATTATGTTCTAATGTTATAATTAACTACTTTATTAGCTTTTAAATCTCTTCTAAGTTAAAGATAATGTATGATATGTGCCTTAAATATACCTTATACATTAGCTCCGTACTGCATTGCTTAACCTAGCATTACATGAAGCAGGTGCTAATGATATTTTTAATGTACAATCACAAGCTAATGTAATCTAATTCTCAACATTGGGAAATAATAGCAAATTGCAATAAGGCAAATATGCACTTTCACCTTTTGTGCATTTTTGAGAGTTATACAAAGCACAATAGTACTCTAAAACCGATTCTGTACATGTTCTCTTCATTACAAATGATTTCCCTGCTCAAATCTCTAGTTAACCTCACTCCAAAATGTGAATTATAATAGGTAATGACAAGATCTCCCGGCACTTATGGTGGGTTAGGTGCTGTTCACTGCATTTTTTCTAGTTGCATATACTGAAAATGGTGGTCTATGTTGCCATTCGGGTTTATCTTTAAATGTGAAATTTTATCTTGCTATTGATGTCATTATAGTTTTGTACCCTCCAAGAGGAAAATCACTCTACGTAACTTAAAAACTGCTTTGACTTAAGCATCTTGAAAATCTCTATCTTCAAATCAGTATTTAGAGTTATAATGAGATACAGCACCTTGCTAAATCTATATCTCTGTGTTTCCATTTCCCTATTTATGAAACAGGGTTGATAATACCTTACTGCAAATGAGTTTTTTGGAACTGAATGGCTGACTATGTGTATACAGAAAAGTCTACAAAAGAGCAGTCATAAAAGACCGAGTGATCATCAACAAATGTTACCACCAATGCCCTCTGCTTACATACTGATTCATCCAAACATTGTGGTTGTTGTTCTTCTACCTCAAATGAGGTTTCTTTGCATTTGACAAATGGTCTACTGTATATCAGGATGGCCTTGAATCTGTCATCTTCATGCATCCATATTCTAAGTGCTTAAGTTATAGATAGGAACCAGCACATCTTGCCCTAAAATCCAAAATAACCATAAGTTTTTGTTCTTCTGTAAATAGGATAAAGATTTCCAATGATAACATACATACAAAATTTTCTACAAAAATAAATAGCTATGAATTATTCATCATTACTATTATAATTATGAACTTGACAGGTTCTATGTGCTATATATTTTTTATTATTTTAATTAAATACAATATACTTATCTAAAATATCTTTTTTCAATTTTTAAGTATGAAAACTAGAAAGTTAAAGTATCTCTGTTACCTACAGTTCTCTAATAGATTTTATTGTGTTTGACCTAGGTGTTCTGAAAATGAATTTGTCATGTGAATAACTGAAGCCAAATGGGATTCTTTGTTTTTGTCTGGACTATAATATGGCTTTATCTACAAAGCATGGCTTGAATTCTAATACAACTAATCCAGCCAAGTGATCTAAACTCCCTCAACGAACTCTTGGGGGTTAAACCAACCATACGGATCACTTGTGAAACACGTGACTACATTGCATTTAAGTCATGAGCTCTTTGTCCTAAGGCACTCAGAGATTATTTACATGGTGATTGCATCAGGAGCACATACAAGTACCAAATAAAGTAACAACAACAACAACAACAACAACAAAAACTACAAATAGATCAAGAAATAAACTCAATATTCTCATCAATTAAATTCAAAATTCATTTGAATCCAAGATGAAGATATCAAATTGCCAGTATCAGAGCAAATGTTCTAATTTCTATCAAGCCTCATAAGAGGTTATAGAGTTTCCTCCTTCTCTCAAAACTCATGATAATCATTTGGTATGTTCTGATAGCTAAGATTGTCTCCAAAGTTGTTACTCGTTATTCAGCGTCTGGGGGGGGGGGGAGGAGGGTGGTCTAGAAGTACAAGTGGTACCATCACAGTGAGAATTTACTCACTTTTGGAGGTTTTATTTGTTATTTTATTTTTACATTTCAAATCTTAGCTTTTGCATGTGCCTACGTGATAACTCCTCAATATTTTACAGGGTGTTAAAATGAGTAAAAATTATCATATACTACATGTATTCATCTTTCATGAAATTAAACAAAAAGAAACAACCAATTAGTGTTCAGATAACAGAGAACTAGACCATGTTGTACTGATCAGAACTTCTGAAAGTATTTTTGATTCAATATGAAGAAATGCAAAGTTGCATATCTATAACCAGTAACTGTATAAAGATAGACATAGTAGCTTGAAATTTAATAGTTAAAAGCCAAAATACAAAGGTAGTGATGGAGAACGCATAAGCAAGCAAGTCAAAGAAAGATATAAAAATAAAAGCCAGGAGAATATGTGAAGACTCTTAATAAAATTAGGTATTAATTTTTAAGGGGAAAAACAGATAGAAAGCATGGTTAACTAAAGTTACTTTATACCTGATTTTAGAAGCATTTTTTTCTGACTTTTGTTTTCAGTGCTCTTTATTTTCATTTATGTTATTTTCTAGGACACTACAGTTCATTATTTTGTTTAAAATATGTTTAAAGTATCATGGGGATATTATCTGCCTGCTTGGCAAATCATAGAACAGATGCAAAAAGACTCAGAAGAGCTGATACTGAACTTTCATTTGGCAAGGCAAAGAGGCCTCTTATTTCCTGAAAAACATCGCAGGCAAGATTAATATGTTGTCTACAACTCAGAATGAAGGAGGAAAAGTGGTGAGAATAAAAATGATGATCTCCAAATCAGGAAAACACTTTCAGACAAAACAAACACAGAGGACATGAATGAAAGCCTTAGGAGCAGACCCAGGACCTGGAGCAAGACACTTGCAATTTATCTTTTTGATGGAGTCATGGGATGCTTAATCTAATCCATGTGAACATAGAGGAGTCAGGCACAATTATAGCCTGATCCCATGCCAAGTTAGACTGCCAGCACAGTGTCCCTACATGTCCCCACACGGACTTGAAGAAGTGAATGAGAAACAAATGGATTTCTCAGGCCAGGAGATTAGCTCTGTACCCTTAGCTAAGAACTGAGTAGACTCCGACATGACCTGACTGAAATTATACAGTTTTGCAAATCATACCGTCCAAGAAATGACTGTGACTCCCTATCTTGTTACATAAATAAGTGTTTACCTATCCATTAATTATTAGAAATCATCAATTACCCCAAACACTAAAATCTACTGTTCTTCTTATATTATCACATGCTCTTAATTGTTCAAAGTAGTAAAGAATTCTATATAATTGTCCTTAAGTTGTTTTAATGATCATCAGTCATCGTAGTCACTGAAATACTAATTTATTCCCAGTGCTTTTGACCATTCAGATTATTAAATGAAAATGCTACTAGCATTTTGTTACTAATGTTTAACTTTTATAGCTATGTTTGATTCTTACATTTAATTGTTTGTTTGCCTATATGCAAATGTCCAAATATTTTATTCTTCCCAGGATAGGTGTGAATATGTATTAGCTCAGATAAATTATATGTTCAATATCACATTTTAAATTCTTCACTTAAAATGTGGCAATGCCTATGAAAACAACTGGACTTTCTATAATAAATAAGGCAAAAAAGTCTTAACATGGTCATGACGACAACCATCAAAGTCACGGGGCTGAAAAGCAAGCATAGCTGCATCTTGAAAATTCCAAAAATATAACTTTGGGAGTTTTCTTACTCTTTGTCCCTGAAATAAATTCTTCTGGTGTCAGGAGCACAAGTTATAAAAATTATACTCCATTGTTTAAAGTTATTGAATGAGAGACAAAGGACTTCGCATCCATGAAATAAAAGAACTCATGAGAATAGATGCAGGTTTGAATAATTTTAAGTTCTAAAATGAGGGAAGCAGTTTCAACTACTTACTGTTTTGTGTTTTTTAGATATACACCTATATCAGAAAAGTTCAGACTATGGCTCAGGGTTGTCACTGAAGCCAGAATTACAAGAGGCACTTCTCTTACAAGAGAGAAATGCAGAAAAAGAATGTCCATGCTTATAAAAGGTAAGTGTTACTTAGAAAAATGTCCTCCCTTACAGAGGGAGTGTCAATCATAATTGAGACTTTTTTTTAAAAGGCTGTAAACAAAAGACTCTAAATGCAGTTTTTCCCTGAGAGAAATAAAATTTTGCCTCTCAAGTAAACACTATTATATTCCTTTGTCTTTTGTCTTATTTTTAAACAATTTTATTAGATATTTTCTTCATTTACATTTCAAATGTTACCCTGAAAGTCCCCTATACCCTTCCCCCACCCTGCTCTCCAACCCACTCACTCCTGCTTCCTGGCCCTGGCATTCCCATGTACTGGGGAATATAATCTTTGCAAGACCATGGGTCTTTCTTCCCAATGATATTTTTAAATCAAATATAAACGTTAAAATTTATTGATTGCTATCTTCAGGTTTAAAAAACAAAACAAAAAAATAAAGTTCTGGGAAAACTATGGATATAACAAAATGTATTGCCCACAAAACAAACAAACAAAACAAAACAACAAAACACCCCCAAACCATAATGTTTGGACCTAGAAAATGACCAGACAAAGACAGCTCCTCTTTCCTGTCTACCAAGTAGACTCTGGCAAACACAGTAGATCTTAGCTAGGCCTGTTTGGTCACTACCTCCTTGTGACATCATTTCTTAAATGTTAGCATTGAAATCCTAGGTGAGAGGCAGGAGTTCTGTTGGGTTGAGATGAGGTCATGTCAAACCCAGCCCAGCAGTGGGAGTGAATAACATGGAAAACAGAACAGTTGCATCTCACCATGGACTCATTCCTTTGAAAGTGTCAAGTGTATAATAATTATAATTACTGTTATATTTTATAAAATATAAAATATTTTGTTCTATGTAATAATGAATAAGCTGTTATCTGTTATTATGTTGAATTAGTTTAGTAGTAGTAGTAGTAGTAGTAGTAGTAGTAGTGTGTCTGTGTGTGCACAGCCATATATGGGAATGTAGGAGGGCACGCATGCCATAGTGCACAGGCTGAGACCTGAGGACACTCTATGGTGTCAGTTCTCTTCTTCTGGGTTTAACTAGTTTTGGGGGAAGAACGAGGGTCATCAGGTTTGTATGGCAAGCATATTCACCTGCTGAGCCGTTTTCTCTGCCTATAAACGCATTCTGTGATGCTCCTTTCTTTCCTGTATATTTTTCTCCTGAATCAGTAGAAGGCTTTCATTGTTCCTCCTGTTTTCATCATCAAGATTAAAATTATTTCCTTCTTTCCACAGGTAACACAGAATCACAAGTAGCACCTCTGAGAAGATCTGGAAAAGCACTTCTGTGATTTCATAGCATTTTCATTGATAAAATTCAGTGGGGATGAAAAATGAAATATGAAATTAGCTAACAGCACTACAACAGCTCCTAATCCAAAAGTAGTTTTAAATTGTCTCAGTAAAGACTCTTGGATACCCTCTGCCCTGCATTTGCATGCATGATATGATGGTTACTATTGACTCTCAATTTGAAAATATCTAGAATGATCTAGGATACAATTTTTAAAAAATATCTGTGAAGGATCAATTCAATTGCATCAGCCTTTGGTCACACTTAAGAAACTACTGTAATTAAAGTAATTGAGTTGACAAGATGCACATTAAAAAATACGGTGACCTAATCCCGGGTTTTGTATTCTGGACTGCATAGGACAGAAAGCTAGATTATCAGGAACATCCATTACTTTCTTTTTCATGACTGTGGCCATAATGTGACCAAGTATGACAAGCTCCTGCTGCCTTGATATCCTGCTTTGGTAACACAGACTATGAGACAAAAGAAATGCTTCTTTCCTTAAACTGGTTTTTCTAGCTGTCTTACCTCAGCAACCTGTGGAACAACTAAATGAGTTAACCAACTAAGTTACCAGGAATGTGGTTTTGCTATTGCAAACCTGGCAATGTGCTTACTAGACTTTGGGAATGATTCAGGAAGAATGTGGAACTTTTTGGAACTTCAAACTAGAAAAGCTTTAGAATGCCACCTTCTGAATCCCCTTATGCTATATTGCAAACATAATATTTCATATAAGTATTAGTGAAAATTGATTTGTAAAACAATGGTCATATACTATAAATTCCATAATTAGAAAGCAAGGACTGGCATAGAATCAGTAGTTCAGGAATTAAAATGGATTGATAACATAAAAATCAGTAAAAATGACCGATTAATGTAAGGTGTCCTTCCATTTGTTTTGCTAGAGCATCTAAATTCCACTAATTAGATGCACAAGGCAATATGCTATAATTTCCACACCGGCGGTAGGTGGGGAAGAGCAGCAGGGACTCTTCAACCTTAACAAGTCTTGTACCAGACCACAATTACTCTCTTGCTAGATAATTCCTGATCAGATCGCATAGTTTTCTGGTGCCATAGTTATTTCTAAAATACCACAGAAATGGCTTAACTATTTTAACGAGGGGAAATGTACTTCAAATCCGAACTAAAAATGTCTCAATTGATTCTGCAAGTTGTCCCACCTGTGTAAACACATTTGCGTGTAAATTGGAAGGTCCAGAAGCCCACAAAGTAGGAATATAAATCATTATCGTAAATTGGAACTGGAATTTTCAATCTTATTTCTCTGCTGTGCAGGCTCGGGGTAAGAGGAGTGACTGTACTGCCTCTTCGAATGGCAAATGTCTCTATTTGCAGCTGCATATGTCCTGGTCTCTCTTTGAAATGCTCCTCAGTCTCTCTTCTGACTTGAATAGAAGCATTTGTGGTTGTGTCAACAGGCAGGATCAGTCTATGAGCTGAGAAAGCTGGAGCAACAAGCACATCACTACTTGAAATGTATCCTAAAATGGAGAGCTGTATTGTCAGCAGAGCTCTGTCAACAGCAGCGGCGCCTGCATCTGCACCACCTTCCTTCCATTTCTAAAAGGCCTGGCAGAGCTCACACAAAGAAAATTAAAATGTTTTCCAAACCACATAATTTTGTGTGAGTGTGTGTGTGTGTGTGTAGTTGTTACTTGAAATCAGATTTTTAACTGAAAACCATGTTAGCATCAGGGTTTCTAATTATAAATAATTGCTAATGTTTTGTGTAATCAAAAAAAGAAAAGAAAAATATCATTATTTAATGCAAAGAAAGGGAGAGAGAAAAATTATATAAAATTACCGTATTTCTGAAGGTGGAAATTCTAGAATATTTTCTCATTAGATTGTGAGATTTTAAGCAGCTGGGGAAAGTGCTTTCAGCCAGCCTTCTATTGTTACTTTTGAATCAGCCAATAAATAAATGGAAACTTTTGCATAAAAATGAAATGAACCAAAAAAATGGTAAAGAGTACAATATGCAACAACAAAGTAATAGCACTGATAAAATTTGCTGGTCAAAATGTGCATTTCCTCAGCTAGAACACAGAGTGATAAGTACATGCCCCAATACAATAAATACTGTTAGCTTTGATAACATGTTTCTCAAAGACCGAAGGCATTGGAAAGCAGCCCTCAACTCCAGCTCTGGACACGACATGTGAAGCACTGCACCCAGACAAGATTAAACAATTCTGGGATTGATATTATTTAAAAATCTCAACAAGTAGCATTATTACTAAACAAAAATAAACATATTTATCAGGTTGGATTAAATAAAGGTCAATAAAATAGATCTATAACTGGAAAATTTATTTTTAACTGTCTAAAACTATTTATTTCCAGAATTGTTTGCTTACTTTTAGTTTACTATAAAAAATTAAAAAAAAAAAAGAAAAAGAGAAAACAAAAAGAAAAAAGTAAAATAATTTATGTTATATTCAGCAAAGCTACTGAGCCTCCCAGTTATCCACATCCTGAAATACATGTACAATGGATGTGTGTGAGTGCATGTGTGAGTGTGGGGGGTGTATGTCTGTGTGTGTGTGTGTGTGTGTGTGTTACTTTCTTTTTGCCAGGTCTAGCAGAATTACCACTATTAGAATTTTTCATTTTGTGCCTTTTTTTTGGAAAAATGTACAGAACAAGTAAACCAAACGCCAATATAGATTATCAATTAATACTACCATAAAGTAACCCAGTAAATGAGTGTACAAATCCGATGTGGAGCAGAGCGTGATAAGCTGCATCCATAGGCTACCACCCTCAGCTGCTCATAATTTATCTTTCTTGTTGGTTATAACAAAATTACCTTTTTATTTATTTAATTTAAATTTGGCTATGAGTTACAAAACATTTGACTCATCCTTACAAAAGTTATTTCCTGAACACAGAAATATGACACACGTTTCAGAGGACTAGTAATAAAGGCAGAAAGAAAAGGAAAAAAATGAAAAAAGAATAATAAAAAAGAAAGAAACCATAAACTGTAAATAGGATGGGTCATTAAAATGATTAGACTGAGTTTGAAAGGGATAAGGTGAACTGTCATTCAAAGATTTTTTTCTAGGAATATTTGTGGGAAACTTTTTAAAAATACACACAAAAACTGTTCTAAGCTGCATCAAAGTCATAGGTAGGATTCTGTGACTTTTTTTTGGGTGAAAGAGAATTATTGTCTACAATTTTATTATTTGTCGTGGACAACTAATAATTTTGGTTCTCATCCCAGATAGTTTTTGAATCTTAATTGCCCAGGTAACCGTGGTATCAGAATATGGTTATTAGATTGAATTTAGCCACTCAAAACCAAATGCAAATCTAAATAAATAGTACTGAAGGAAGAACAGTTATGTAAACTGCACAAGAAGGTTTGATATGGTGTATACTGCATGAATACAAATTAGTAAATAGAATTTACTATGTATTCCATGTTATAACATATTATGTATGATACATTCAAAATAAAAAGACTTTAAGCGAACTCTAAATAAACACAAACAAACGAAAGCTAAACTTCATTATAAGAAGAGTATATTGTGGGAAGAAATAAAAACATCTAGATTTGAAGACAATGTGGTCCTGTATGCAATAGATCCTGAAGCTTCTAGAAGAAAACTCTGAGAACTAACACTTTCATTCAAATGACAAAAAAAAAAAAAAATCTAGTTGTAAATTCCACTAGCTTCCTCTATGTTCCTTCCTCTGGGAAAGAAACCAGGAAAACAATTCTATTCACAGTAGTGTGAACAAATAAACAAACCAAAACAAGGCAATATAAGACTTTGCAATGAAAACTTCAGACCCTGAACTTCTCAATTGAATACAAGACTCTACAAGATAGAAAGATTCCCCATGCTCTTGGAATGGCAGGAATAAAAAATACTTATATCACGGAATTGATCTAAACATTCAGTAAAATCCCCAAAGAAATTCCAATGACATTCTTTACGGAAATGGAGAAACAAGAAAACAGCATAACAACATTGACAAAAACCCAATGAAAAACAAAACCACCCAGAGTTCATATGGAAGTATAAAAATCCACCTATAGGGTTGCAGACCCCTTCAGCTCCTTGGGTACTTTCTGTAGCTCCTCCATTGGGGGCGCTGTGTTCCATCCAGCAGGGCGAGGGGAGGGTATAGGAAACTTTCGGGATAGCATTTGAAAAGTAAATAAAGAAAATATCTAATAAAAATTATTAAAAAAAAAAAAAGTCCAGAGGTGGTCAGCTTAGTATGATCATAAATGAGTAACCAGCACACCACTGGAGGGATCAGTAACTAGAACCACCAAGGGCAAGGTTTACTCCAGAAACATAATAACAAAATCACAGGGTGTGTGCACAAAAATGAACATATTGATAAATACAACAGATTCAGTCCCCTGATACAAGAGCACACAGCTGATACAATGGATACATTGGAGTAAAGACCTACTCTAAAGCCAATTGGGCAGCGAGAACTGGACATCTGCTTATAGAAGAATGAACTAGACCCCTTCTTTTTGGCCTTTGAAAAATAATCAATTCCAAATGGATTAAAAACATTCAGAAAAGACCTAAAAATCAAGAAACTTGTTATAGGAAATATAAGAAAAACACTTCAGGTTGTAAACATCTCCCAGAACTTTATGGAAGGAATCATAATCACTCCATAAGCATTCCTGACTACTGACAAAGGGATTGTATGGAATTGCAAAGCTTCTACACAAAACATGTGTCAAGAAAAAGAGACAGTCTCGAGAATGGAAGAAATACTTTCTAAACTAAGAATCTGATGGATAATTAGTATTTGGAATATGAATATGCCTAAAGAAACTAATATTAAAAAATCAAACAACCCAATGGTAATAAGTTAAGGAAAGGAATGAACAGTTCTCAAAGATGAAGTGAAAATATCCCATAATGTTCATTGTCACACCTCACCATGGGAACAATGAAAGTGAAACTACACTGAGATTTCAGGTCGCCCAGCAAAGGGACAATCATTAAGGAAAATAAAAGAATAATTGTTGATTACAGTGAGGAAAAAATAAACTACTTTATTCTGCTGGTGGCAATATAAAAGTAATCCATGCACTATGGAAATCACTGTAGAGATTTATTTTTAAAAACTAAAAATAAATCTACTGCATCTGTACCACACCTGCATTACTCACAATATTGTTCTTCGTGAACAAAAATAGAGGTGTTTCTACAATAACGTTTACTTCAATAATATTCACAGTCATGCTGATGAAGCCTAATTGATGTCCATGAAAAATGAAGCAAGTATACATGAGAAAATTCTCTTGGCCATGAAAAACTGAAAGTATATCATTTTCAAAAAATGATTCAACTAGGAACCATATTATTGTGTGAATTAAGTCAATACCAGAAAGGCTATAATAAAACAAAATTTAGTAAATTGGTTACAATAGAAAACGTAAAAAAGAAAAATAACTGCTATTTAATGTCAGTATGAGGCTTTCAAGTTTGTCAATAAGAAAAGAGCAGCAGAAGAAGCTAAAAGGAAGATGAAAATTTCAAAACTGTGCCTCTTGCCTCGCACTTTTCCAATATGACACCATTGATCTGAATACAGAGAATTTAAAAGTATCTATTTAAATAATACTTCACATTTTTCTTCTGAAACTCTTTTTTTTTGGGGGGGGACAACATTGGTATTTCATAGTGAATGAGAATTGCAACATAGTTCACGGTTCCTTAGTAGTCCACAATAAATAAATAAATAAATAAATAAATAAATAAATAAAATATACCTTTATGGGTGACAGTTTTGTAAACAAATTGTCTCTTCCCTCCCTCTTTCTATATATTATAAATGTTCATTATATATCATATAGCATGTATCTAGTTTATATAATTGTACTCTATATAATGAAATTATTAGGAGGTGTGACCGTGTTGAAGTAGGAATGGCCATGTTGGAGTAAGTATGGCATTGTTAGAGAAACTGAGTTATATTGAGGGCAGGTTCTGAGTTCTCATATTCTTAGCCTGTGCCAAGTGCACAGGCTCCTTCTGCTGCCTGAGGATCAAGATGTAGAACTCTCAGCTCCTTCTCCAGCACCACACCAGCATTCACACCACTGTGTTTCCTGCACACAATGATGTTAATGTGAGAAAACTCTGAACTGTAAGTCAGCCGAATAAATAGTTTTCATTTATGAGAGTCCAAGTAGCCTTGATGTCCCTTCGAAGCAATAAAACTCTAAGAAAGTTCCATACCCAGGTAGCCACTCACCCAAGCCACAAAGACTAGAAATATAATAGACTATGCTTATATTCATTACATTATATTACATAATATATCATAATAAATTCCATAATTAATATAAAAATATTAATATATTCATCCATACATATCACCAATGGAGGGTTAGCTTTAATCAGTTGCAAATGTAAATTTTTTTTTTTTTTTTTTTTTTTTTTTTTTTTTTTTGGTTCTTCGAGACTGGCTGTCCTGGAACTAACTCTGTAGACCAGGCTGGCCTTGAACACAGAAATCCGCCTGCCTCTGTCTCCCAAGTGCTAGGATTAAAGGTGTGCGCCACCACGCCTGGCTGTAAATATTTTTTTAAAAAATATAACTAAGGAGGGTAATCTATTGTCTTCCTAAGTTTATCTATATTTCATTTTATTGCTCTCTGTTGAAAAATATTATAAACATTTATATTGCTTTCTCTTAATTTATGTTATACAGAGCTTACTGATGTTAAAAGCATCAATCAGATTTCAAAAAAATAGTAAGTGGAACTCTCCTTCTATAAGATTTTTTTTTTTCAAGACAGGGTTTCTCTGTGTAGCCCTGGGTGTCCTGGAACTCACTCTGTAGACCAGGCTGGCCTCAAACTCAGAAATGTGCCTGCTTCTGCCTCCCAAGTGCTGGGATTAAAGTCATGCACCACCACTGTCCAGCTCCCATAAGGTTTTAGTAACATTACAAGCAAATCAAAACCAAGGATGCCACTGCTATGACTGTTTATTGTCTTTAGATTTGTAAAAATTGTTGGTAGCACAGTAATGAATTAGAAATCATTTATAAGGAATTGAGTTCTGGTGAGGAGAACACATACTAAGCAAATGTCACATCACTATAAAGGTTGCTAGTATTGCAAGAGAAATCTAGATAAAAGAAGGACAATTTAAGACAAAGACATGAAACCCCTGAAAAACAGAACTCAGAGCAATGCCTCCGGAAAATAATCATTAAACTGCAATAACCCAAACTTCATAGTTTTTATAAATTCCATTCTATCAGTCATTATCATTATCATTATTATTGTTGTTGTTATTATTATTATTATTATTATGTATTTTTTTAAAATTTCTCCTCACATTATCTACTCTATAGGGTCACACAAAAGGCTCGCAATTGCTTAACAAGAAAAATTTATGTTTTTCCTCAAAACTGGGCCTTGTGAGAACTGCATAGTTTCTTTATATAGCTTTGTTTTAGGTTCTCTGTAATTTAGTCACAAACTTGTGATTCTTTATTTCATACAATGATTCTGGCAAATGGGCCTAGTAGCCATTGTTTGCAAAGAGGTACTTTTCAACTTCGGTATTTAACAAGTATGACAGGCTCTATGTAACTGGATTTTTGTTCCACCGAGATACACTGAAATTTTTCAAAAAGGAACAAAACTGCTGAAGTGGATTTTATTTTTAAGTTATTCTATTATGAGAAGGAAGGGACACTTTGTATTCAGATCTGAACTGCCAGTCATCCAGATGCTGACAACCCAGTACTTTTCCAGCTGAGTGGGCACATAGCTGTCACTAGAATTAGAAAAATGGGGAGGAGGGATCTTCCTCAGTCAGTGGCACTCTGCTAGCTATGACACTAGAAGAGGTCACTTTCATCAGACCCACCTGACAATGTAGGCTGTCCAGAAATAAGATCTAATCTACTTGGAAAGAAAACTCAACCATCAACTCAAAGGTGTCAGAGTCTGTGACAGAAAGAAGAAAGTGAATGTTTTAGACCCAAAGTCCACCAAAATTCCACCAGTGATTTAGATTTAAACAATACCCTTTTCTAAATATTCTTAAAAATTATAGTCCTTAGAATTGCTTAGAGTTATCCATCATGTCCTAAGGAGCAACCTCCATACATGGAATCAAAGTTTCCCCTTCAGATTAACATGGAATGGGGTTTTTAATGTCCATTCACTTGGGAATTTTAAGTTGGATATTTTGCACTTCTTTTTATATTTGGCTCCAGTGTATACCTCTCTGTTCCAGTCTGCTTGATATATAAAGCTAATAATGTTTTCTATTGCATATTTCTCGTCCTCACCTATTTCTTTCTCATTCAATTTCTATCCATCAATAGATTTCTCATGCTCACTTTCTATATCATGTATTTATATTTTTCTTCTCTTATTCTATATTTTAGTTCACACTATCAAATAGCATTAACTGAGTGATTCTTGTATCAGTGAGCATACTTAGTAAATAACCTTGAAGTTCTAAGAAGCTACCAACCTCAAAATGAATAGCCATATTTATAACATGAATAAACTAGAATAAACTAGAAACCAGAAATATTTCTGTGGTGGTTTGAATAAGAGTAGCCTCCATAGACTCAAGTTCTTTGCTGCTTGTCCCATAGGGAGTGCAACTATTAGGGCATATGGCCTTGTTGGAGGAACTGTGTTGCTGTAGAATCAGGCTTTGAAGTCTTATATCCTCAAGCTACACCTGATGTGGTAGACAGCATCTTGCTGTTACCTGCAGATCAAGAAGAAGAACTCTCACTTACTTCTCTAACACCATGTCTGTTTGCACACCATCATGCTTCCTGTGTGCCTTGACAATAATGGACAAAACCTCTGAACTGTAAGCCAGACCCAATGAAATGTTATTCATTTATAAGAGCTGCAGTAGTCATGGTGTCTCTTTACAGCAATAAAACCCTAACTAGGACAGTCCCATACTCTGGTAGAAACTCACAGAAGCTACTAAGACTAGAAATTTCTAAATATATTTTTATAAATAAAAACAATAAATTATATACTTTAATAGCATTACTATTAGTCACTTTTGGAAAGTAGAACTCTTAAAAAAAACAACTTCCTTTATTTGACTGCCACCAAATTCTAAAACTATTAAAAATGTGAAGAGCATCCCCTTAATTCTTCCCAATATCCCTGTGTGTAAGAGCTATTGTATTGAACTTTTCCAAGATAATTCACCCAAGGGGAACCAGATACAGGAAAAAGCAATACACAATTTAGAACTTCTTTTGGAAAATAGATGACAAATTAACTTATGTATTTATCCCATTCTTGTATATCCCAAAGTGTCATTTCAAAGATATTTAACTTTTGTTTTTGCTAAAATTAGCTACTTGCACAGTTGACCTGCAGCTACATCTGCACCAGGAAGCACTTCATGATGTTGCTTTCAAACTGCATTAACACATAGGATATGAAGCATAAAGTTGCCATACATCTCTTCAAAACCCCAAAGAATTCAAAGTTTAGATGTATAAGAGGGAACAAAATCATTAAAATATTATTTAATACATAAATACAAATGGAAATTGCAACAATACTAAGTTTTCTAAATAAATATCATGTATATGAGAAGTCTCTAGGCTCACAGTCTTATAGATAAAATAAGTTAAAAATTCACAACCTAAAAAACAATGCAAGAAAGCTTCAATGACAGCATTTTTCCAAAGGGATCTCCATGGAAACATACTACAAGGCAGTAATTAATTTGAGTTTTGAGAGTTAACTGAAACTAGAGAGTGATCTGAAAATGAAGTCAATATTAAGGATGTTGAAGCATCTTTCTACAAAACCAGAAAGAAATATCTGTCTGTCATGATTGACATTTTAATCATAGACAGAGAATCTTAGGGCTTCTCAGACAGATATTTAAAAAAAATAAAATGGAAACCTGGAAATAACGATTTCTAGCATGCATGCTGTTGATTCTCATTAAGAAAAAGTTCTCTTCGCATGTCATTCCAAAATTTCTGTGGCCTAAAGAAGTGTATGATTTCCCTTTCGATTAGAATTCTGGAGATGTAAATATCCATCTACTCTTACAGCGTCAGAAGAAATCTAGTCTAATAAAATGAAACTATTTAAACTAATATGTACAAACAGCTAAACAATCAATAAAAGCAAACTCTCTGGGTATTGGAGAAAAATGTTATATTCTCCAAGATACAAACATTTGACTTAAGCTACTTCTCTGAGATACCAAAAGTTGTTTAAGATTCCGCCTCTGTGCTTTGCTCCCTATCAGCACTAGGAGGTTAGACCATATGACTAAAGACACCACACTTACGGATTGGAGATACCATAGTGTGAAAGTAAGTTGGATGTTTCCTTCCTACTGGCTACCTAGATTTGCAATACTGATGGTGCTATGCAAGCTTCTAGAGGAAAGAAGAGGAAATTATCAATAGTCTTACCCAGTTAGGAGCCTTGCTTGCTACAAG
The DNA here is from genome assembly GCF_900095145.1 of Mus pahari. NCBI lineage: Eukaryota > Metazoa > Chordata > Mammalia > Rodentia > Muridae > Mus > Mus pahari. The sequence continues at coordinate 46,919,892 of NC_034591.1, forward strand.
ACCAACCTGTCAGGCAATATGTGTGCACTGAAATAATATTGACATGACAGACATGATGTAGCCAACTACATTATAATTGAATTTGAGACCTACTCAAAAAGGAAGAAATTTTTACTTCATACTATAATTGTGATAAAAAAAAAAAAAAAAACCATGGCTAAGACATTTATCAGTCCTAATGGGGAAGCTACCACCGATATGCTAAGTGCTCACACTGTGTGTAGAGGAATTTTAATCGAGCAACATGGCTGCTCTGTATAGGGATCGCATCCAAAGATCTAGGTCTGCTTTTTCTGACTGGAATGGCAAACTTTTAATCTTTCTGGCTGGAATACAAACATTTCCTTAGTACACACTTTTTTGTTTTGTTTTGTTTTGTTTTGTTTTGTTTTGTTTTTTGTTTTTGGGTTTCTTTGGGGTTTTCAAGACAGGGTTTCTCTGTATAGCCCTGGCTGTCCTGGAACTCACTCGTAGACCAGGCTGGCCTCGAACTCAGAAATCCACCTGCCTCTGTCTCCCAATTAATGCTGACCAATGAAGATAAAGTTAGTTGGTAAAGGGAAGCATCCGTGTTTGAAAATGATGTCTAAGTGACAAACTAGAGAATGATTTGACAGAATGAGTCAGGGATAGGATACACCCAACTCTCAAGAGGACAGGAAAGAGGGGCTACTTTAGAACAGCACAGAGTAAGTCAGGAGGAATGGAGAACAGTTTAATGAGTTCAGGTCAGTTGGGTTCAGACTGTGCAGTGAAGTTCAGTTGACTCCAGTTCAGGGCAGTTCAGTTAGATGCAGTTGAGTTCAGTTCAGTTCAGTTCATGCAATTCCTTTTACTTTCGTTCAGTTTATATAGTCTGTGCTTCAGTTTGTGGAATCCTGGGGCAGTCTTTCCAGGCAGAGCAATTCACTGAGACACTGAGAGTAGTCAGAAAGAATCAGTCAGCTTGGAGAGGAGTTTTGCACTAGAACATCTGAGTTGAATCACCCAGCCTGAATTCAGAAAGAACTACAAAGGCTGAGCTTACTCAGCAGGAAGCCTTCACGGTGATAATTACATCTGGCCAATAAAAGCTAGTTTTACATTTGTGGCCATAAAACTGCATTCAAAATAAGTATTTGTGGTTTTGCCCACAGATTAGTATTTCTCTGAGCCTTTGTCAAGAAGCTTCTTTATAAGTAGGGAAGCCATTTATGCAACGACTAGTCAAAGAACTGAAGACAAGTGAATATTCAATATTCATCACTAAGACATATGTCTGCATGGCTCATAAAAAGTCATTTTGAAACAAAAAGATGGACCAGAAAGATTGCCAGAGAAATTGGAAAAAATATGACATATTGTTTTCTGGACAGAATATGGCATTGAACTCACAAATACACACATCAGCAGTGACTACCAATATGATAAAGAGCCCAACAACATTCTGAATGAAGGAGGGTCTCATAATTCCCATTAATCCCTATGGAGTTATAAGTAGCTAAATAATTATTAGGATGGAAAGACAACTTCTCCCCTTCTCCTTCCAGAAAGTACTGGCAATGTTTTTGTCAGTGTTTTATCCATGGAAGAAAATGCAGAAAGTGTGTGTGTGTGTGTGTGTGTGTGTGTGTGTAGTGTAGTGTATTGCATGTAATATTTATGTATTATGTTTATTTTCTAATACATGGAGTAATAATATGTAATAAGATATATGTCATAAAATAAGACCCAAAAATATAGTAGTCTATATTTGGGTGTGGAGCAAAAATGCAACATAGTAATAAAATGAAATTTCAAACTAGTACCATAAATGCAGATATTAGGAAATGATAAGAATAGAATGGAAAGCAAAGTCTAACAATATTATTTATATTTTTTCATTAACTCATTAGGAAAACTAGTCAATTAAAGATTTAAAATATAAAAATAATATCTGAAGTTAATACGACAAATTACCATTAAAATGAAGGTTATTGTTTGTCTATGAGGCCCCATGATCTGTAGTAGTTCAATTAAGATTCTTGGATACTATTCAAAGATGTTTTTTCTAAAATCACACAAAATGAAAAGATAATTCAAAACAAAACAATATATAATTTTAAGAAGTACTGCCATCATTACCATTTGATGTGTAATATTTTTTTTTCCTTGATTGAGAAAATTGTATTACTGTTACCAATTATTGTTTTGGTAAACCATTGCATCGAACTGAGGATATATCTCTATTGGTACAGTGCTTGTACAGTGTGAACTGAGCTCTGCATTCATAAGCCAGTTGTTGTGATATGTTCTTATAATCACAGCACTTGGAATGAGTCAGAGGCAGGAGGATTAGAAATTCACACTTACTGTTATCTACATAGCACATTCAAGACAGAATAAAGCAAAATAAATAAGTAAAACTCCACATCAAACACATTATTTTTAATAGAGCATTGAAACCTTATCAATAGCAAACACAAACAAGTATACTGCTTTCAGTTGGAGTACACTCCTTCAAAAGTTGATCCTAGAGATTCTGTCTACACTCATTGAGTCAGCAAGTGGTCCAGTCCTCACAGTGTGAACACAGACTTCACAGTTATAAAATGAAGATACAATTAATGTAATCAAGGCAGAAAAGCAGGCACTTAAGTGCCATGAATACTTCACAGAGGCATATGCAAAAGTGCCCATTCTTAGGACCTGCAGGTTTTCCCTGCATAGTATGTGCAATTAATGGGGGAAGTTTTATCTTCAGTACAAGACTCTTTTTCTTAATTGAAGAAAATCTGTTTATTGAAAAAAAATCTGTTTTTCAATGTAATATATATTTATTATAGATTCTTCTTCCTCTATTTTCCCCAGTTCTTTCCCACATTCCCTCCCATCCAAATCCATTCTCCTTCTGTCTCTTAACAGAAAAAAAGTCTCTAAGGGATAATAAAATATATTGCAATATATTATATTAAGATAAAAAATAAACATAACAGAAAAGCCCAAAATAAACAAACAGAAGAAAGGTGTCCAATAAAAAGAGACAGAAAAGATAGAGACTCAGAGACACTCATTCATATACTCAGGAATCCCATAAAACTTCATACCCAGAAGCCATAATATGTATGCAAAGAACCTGTAGAGTAAAATAAAAACAAATAGAAATAAAGAAAGAGAGGGTAGAAAGAAGGATGGAAGGAGAACAAAGGAAGGAAAAAAGAGAGAGAGAAAGAAAAGAAAGAGAGAGAGAGGGAGGGAGGGAGGAAGGGAGGGAGGAAGGAAGGAAGGAAGGAAGGAAGGAAGGAAGGAAGGAAGGAAGGAAGGAAGGAAGGAAAAGAAAGGTGGGAATATGGGAGGACATGGCGGGAGGGGAAAGGAGTAAGGAAGTGAGGAATGAAGAAAGAAGAGGAAAAATAATAAAATCAGTAAATAAAGAGAAAGTCATGACATCACATTATAAATCAAGGACCCTCTGTAGATGTTCTTCATTCATGTTTCTGTTAGACCTCTAGTGGTTGGCATGAAGCCTGCCCTTGAGCAGTTTTTCCCTTAGTGAGCTCTCTCTGGATGAAATTAATTTTCCTCTACATGTTGTTATCTATTGCAGATGGTGTCTAGGTTAGTGTCCACTTCTCCTTTCAGCTCTAGGACCCCATCTGATACAGACCCAAGCATGCCCTGTGCATGTCATCTCACTCTTCGTAAATTCATATGTGTGCCAACCCTGTTGTGTCTAGATGGTCTTGATAGCCTCGTGTCCTCCATGTCCTCTTGCTCTTGAACTCTGTATACATACCTCCTCTACCTCAGTTCCCTGAACTCTGACGGGAGGGATTTAAGGAAGAAATCCTGTTTAAGGCTTGAGTGTTTGACACTGTCTCACTTTCCACATACTGTCTAGCTGTGTATATCTGTATTTGTTCCCATCTGCTTTGGGAGGAAGCTTCTTTGATGATGGCTGAGAAAAACACCTCTCTGTGATTATGGCATGATGTCATTAAAAGTCGTTTTATTGCTACCTTTCTCTTTTATTTTTCTGTATGTTTTATATGTATTGTTTTTAATTGGATATTTTATTTGTTTACATTTCAAATATTATCCCTTTTCCTGGATTCTCCTCTGAAAATCCCCTATCCCATCCCCCCCTTACCCAGATTCTATTAAGATGCTCCCCTACCTACCCACCCACTTCTGCCTCACTGCCCTAGTATTCCTCTACACTGGGGCATCTAGCCTTCAAAGAACCAAGAGCCTCCCCTCCCATTGAATTCAGATAAGGCCCTGTCAGCAACTTCAGTCCTTCCCCTAGCTCTTCCATTGTGGTCCCTCTGCTTAGTCCGATGTTTGGCTATGAGAATCTGCATCTGTATTGGTCAGGATCTGGCAGAGCCTCTCAAGTGACAGCTGTGCTACTTTTCTTTAGTAGGACATTAGAATTTGGTTTATCCCTAGGTCCCTTGAGTATTTATCACCAAGTTCTTGGTCACATAGGTACAGTCAGGTATGGGTTCCATCTTGTGGAATGGAACTTACGTCAAGTTAGATATTGGTTGGGTAGTCCCAGAAACATTTTGCCATCATTGCCCTAGCATATTTTGTGGATCAAAGGGGTTTGCTGGATTGGTTTCTCATTTGGGAGGATGCAGAGTATCTTTACTGACTAAAGATGCTAGCCCATAGGGGTGAAATCTCTTGGTAGGCACAAGCTTGAATTCTCCATGCTCAATGAATTGTGTAGATGTTGTCTTCAGTAATGGAGCCCGTGTGTGGATAGCAATTGTAGCCTATCCAACAGCCTGGCTTGTTTTGGATTTCTGTGAGACCTTTTCTACTAAGAACTCAATTATATTGTAAAGCAATCCCCATACTGGAAGCTTTACTAGGTGACAGGATATATCTAGTTAGGGCTCTGTCTCCCTGTTATTTTGTGATTTTATTTAGATCATTTTCATATGTGTGTATATTTAAGGAAGGTTATACTGCATTAAGTTTCTATACTACTCAAGTAACACATAAATTTATCAGTCTTTCCCAGTATTCAGTTCCTATCCCCTTCTTCATTCCCCATCCCATTTGATTATCACATTCCAGCCCCACCATCATCTATACTATCTATTTTATTTTCCTTTCCTAGAGAATCTGTGTTCACCAGCCCCAAGTCCCTTAGACTATACTTAATCTCTGTAAGTCTATGACGTGTAGCTTGGTTTTCATTGTCTTAATATTTATATAATAGCAAATAAACACAGACCATATTTATCTTTCTGGGTATGAATTGCCTCACCTAGTATGACTTTTTATATTTTTATTAATTTCCCTGCAAAGTATGTAATTTTTATATTTAACAGCTTAGAAAATTTTCAAAGTGTAAATGTAGCAAATTTTCTTTATCAGTTCATCTCTTATAAGGCATCTAGGTTTTCCATTTTCTGGCTATTATGAATTCAGCAATAAAACATGCTTGAAAAGGCTCTCTGTTATAGGATGAAGAGTTAGTTCTCTAGACCTATGCCCAAGAGTATTATAGCTGGATCTGGAGGTAGATTGAATACCCATCTTCTTGAGAACCTGTTCCCACGCTGATTTCCATAGAGGTTGTATGAGTTTGCAATCCCACCTACAATGGATAAATTTTCTTCTTATTCTGTATCTTGCCAGCATGAGCTGCCATATGATTTATTGATGCTAGCCACTGTGATTGTTTTAAGATAGAACCTCAAAATAGCTTTGATTACATTTCCCTCATAGATAAGAACATTGAACACTTAAGTGTTTCTCAGCCATTTGTATTTCTTCTGAGAATTCTGTTTAGATCTGTATTCCATTTTTAAATTAGGTTATTTTTTCTTGAGATCCAGTGTTTTAATTCTGTTATATATTTTATATACTAGATTTATATTTGATGTGGAGCTGGCTAAAATATATTCCCCACTCTCACCAATTGACAGGTCATCCAGACAAAAACTAAGCAGAGAAATAGTGAAACTAACAGACATTATGAATGAATCAACTGGACCTAACAGACAACTATTGAATATTTCATCATAACACAAAACAATGTATCTTATTCTTAGCAACTCATGGATCCTTCTCCAAAACTGACCACACTATCAATCACAATACAAGCTTCAACACATATAAGAAAACTGAAATAATGCCTTTTGTCTTATCATACCACCATGGATTAAAGCTGAACTTCAACACTAACAGAAACACCAGAAAGCCTACATACTCATGGAAACTGAAGGACTCTCTACTCTGAAATATCTGGGTTAGGGAAGAGATAAAGGAAGAAATCTAAAGCTTTCTAGAATTCAATGAAAATAAAGGCACAACATACTCAATCTATGGGACACAATGAAAGCAAAACTAAGAGGAAAGGTAAAAGCACTAACTGCCTCCATAAAGAAAGATTTCATACTAGTCATTTAAAAGTACACTTGAAAGCTCTAGGAAAAAGAAGCAAGCACACCAAAGAAGAATAAAAGGCAGGAAACAATTAGAAGCAGCGATGAAATCAGTCAGTTAAAAAGAAAAAGAAAACACACAAAGAATCAATGAAACCAAGAGCTGTGTACTGGGTAATTTTGTGTCAACTTGACACAGCTGGAGTTATCACAGAGAAAGGAGTTTTAGTTGGGGAAGTGCCTCCATGAGATCCAGCTGTGGGGCATTTTCTCACTTAGTAATCAATCTGGGAGGGCCCCTTGTGGGTGGTGCCATCTCTGGGCTGGTAGTCTTGGATTCTATAAGAGAGCAGGCTGAGCAAGCCAGGGGAGGCAAGCCAGTAAAGAACATCCCTCCATGGCNTCNGCATCAGNNCCTGCTTTCTGACCTGCTTGAGTTCCAGTCCTGCATCCTTTGGTGATCAACAGCAGTATGGAATTGTAAGCCGAATAAACCCTTTCCTCCCCAACTTGCTTCTTGGTCATGATGTTTGTGCAGGAATAGAAACCCTGACTAAGACAAGCTGGATATTTGAGAAAATCAACAAGCTAGACAAACCCTTTAGACAAACTAAAGACAGAGAAATAATATTCAAATAAACAAAATCAGAAATGAAAAGGGAGACATAACAGTAGACACTGAAAAAATTCAAAGAATCACTAGAAGTTACTTCACAACCTGTACTCCACAAAGTTTGAAAATTAAAGAAATGGAAAATTTTCTAGACAGATACCACTTAACAAAAGTTAAATCAAGATCAGGCCTATTTAAACAGTCCTATAACTATTTAAACAACCCTATAACCCCTAAAGAAATAAAAGCAATCTTTAAAAGTCTCCAAACAAAATTAAAACGCCCTGTGCCAGACAGTTTTACCTGCAGAATTTTACCACACTGTCAAAGACAAGCTAATACCAATACTCCTCAAACTATTCCACAAAATAGAAACAGGAGGAACATTGCCAAACTCATTCTGTGAAGTCACAGTCACCCTGATACCTGTACCACACTAAGACCCAACAAAGAAAGAGAACTTCAGACCAATTTCTCTTATGAACATTGATACAAAAGTACTCAATAAAATACTGGCAAGCAGAATCCAGGAACATATAAAAACCATCATCTGTCATGATCAAGTCCGCTTGATCCCAGGCATGCAGGGATAGTTCAATATAAGAGAACCTGTCAATGTAACCCATCATTAAACAAACTGAAAGAAAAAGATCACATGATTATCTCAGTAAATGCTGAAAAAGTCTAACAAAATCTAACACACTCTCCTGCTAAAACTATTAGGGACACCAGACATTCAAGGTATACACTTAAACACAATACACAATACACAATACACAATATACAATACACAATACACAATGCACAATACAGTGAGCCAATGCCAAAATTCAAACTAAATGAAGAAAACTTAAAGAAATTTCACTAAAATCAGGCTGCCCATTCTCTCCCTATGTATTCAATAGAGTATGTGAAATTCTAACCAGAGCAATAAAGGAGATTAAGGGGCTACAAATTTGAAAGGAAAAGGTCAAAGTATTGCTACTTGCACATAATATGATGCTGTACAAAAGTGATCCCCAGAACTCCAACAGTTGATAAACACTTTTAGCAAAGTGACTGGAAAGGATATAGGTACAGAGACAAAATTTAGAGCTAAGATGAAAGGATGGACTATCCAGAGTCTACCCCATCCGGGAATCCATCCCATCATCAGCCACCAAACCCAGATACTAATGCACATGCCAGCAAGATTCTGCTGAAAGGACCCTGATATTGCAGCCTCTTATGAGGCTATGCCAGTGCCTGGCAAACACAGAAGTGGATGCTCACAGCCAGCTATTGGATGGAACACAGGGTCCCCAATGGAGGAGCTAGAGAAAGTACCCAGGACCTGAAGGGGGCTGCAACCCTGTAGGTGGAACAACAATATGAACTAACCAGTACCACCTGAGCTTGTGTCTCTAGCTGCATATGTAGCAGAAGATGGCCTAATAGGCCATCACTGGGAAGAGAGGCCCCTTGGTCTTGCAAACTTTATGTGACCCAGCACAAGGGAAGGCCTGGGCCAAGTAGTGGGAGTGGGTGGGTAGGGGAGCAGGGGCAGGGGGGTATAGGGAACTTTCGGGATAGCATTTGAAATGTAAATAATGAAAATAATAATTAAAAAAAAAGTAAGTCTAAGATTCCAGTAGACCTCCTTTATACAAATGATAAGCAGGCTGAGAGAAAAATTAGAGAAACATCACCCTTAACAATAGCAATAAATAATGTAACATATCTTGGTATAACTCTAATTTAGCAAGTGAAAGATCTGTATGACAAGAACTCCAAGTCCCTGAAGGAAGAAATTGAAGAAGACATCAAAAATGTAAAGATATCCCATGTCCCTGGACAGTTAGGATCAACATAGTGAAAATGGCCATCTTACTCAAAGCCATCTAAAGATTCAATGAAATTCCCATTAAAATTCCAGCATGATTTTTTACAGTTCTTGTAAAAGTAATTCTCAACTTCATATGGGAAAACAAATTAGCCAAAACAAGTCTGAATAATAAAAGTACTTTGGGAGGTATCACCATCCCTGAACTCAAGATGTACTACAGAGCAATAGTGATACAAACGGCATTGTATTCATAAAGAAAAAGACTTGTTTATCAATAGAATCGAAGATCCAGAAAAGCCCAACCACCTATGGACACCTGATTTTGATAAAGAAGCCAAAACCATACAATGGAAACAAATAAAACATCTTCAACAAATGGTGCTGGTCTAACTGGATGTCTACATGTAAAACCATGCTAATAGATCCATATTTAAAACCTTGGGTAAAACTCAAGTCCAAGTGGATCAAGTATCTCAAGTTGATATTTGTGAGGGATAATATCTTTGGAACACAAATATATTCTAATACCTAAGACATATTGAGGGTTTCATACAGTTTTGCATATTTATGATTCTTATTCTGATAGCTTAATTTTCAATTGTGATTTTAAGACTTTTAGCCAAGCATACATATCCACACTTTTTCTTTTTAATCATCAGCCTCGCTAACTTTCATTCACACATCTCCCAGATGGTCCGTAATAAGAAATGTGATGGTAGCAGCTACCATATAATACAAGTGACTGAATCTCACACAAGGGTGTGAGCTGGGTAGTTGGGAAGAGAGATTTCTATTTTAGGAATCTTGGTTCCCATGTTTGGAAATGTACTTAACACCTCTGTAAAGCCACTATGCTGTGCGAACTGGGACAATCACTATATACTATCCACCAAAATGTTATAAGTAATGAAAATGGTTCTTATTATTACTTGCAGAAGCCAAAAGAGGCTTAAATTCATATTATAGAGTAGCATGCTTTGCCATCTCTCTTAATATGCCTAATCTGTTCAGCTGTAATCATGTTTTTTCTTTCTTAAGATCACTAGTAATTTCTCCAATAGAAAACCACAATGTGCTTGCTTTTTTTTTCTGTCCTCTTATAATATTGGTAGGCTCTTTTTCCTTAAAATATTGAATGAAATTATGCCTCCATAGGCCCAGGGAATGTATTTCCCAAGTCTAATTGCATAGATGGAAATCAACTTTTACTATCACAATCTGAACATAGATCAAAGTATTATACTATACTCGCAGTCTGCACTGATCCTGCTCATCTTCCAGGTCTATAAGGCAGTCTTCTTCAAAGTCACAAAGGAAAAACTGTCTTTGACTCTGGAGAAACATCCACACCAAACTGCAGTCCCTCAATGCACTGCTCAGCATGTGGTCTTCAGTGTTTCCCTCAGCTGTCTCATTCTAGTAGGAAACAGTATCCATAATACAGAACCTATTTTCTGTCCTTGTCCATCAATACATTAATTCATAGTAAGATTTGGGTGTTTAAGATGTAAGCTCTAGAAATGTATTTTTGAGACATAAACAGTGTAAGGACTTTCTTTGTCCATTCCGCAAAGAATAATGGCTACTCATATTAAACTCAAAATAAATAAACTTAAAAAGCTAAGTGATAGCCTTTGACTAGCCAAAGGAACTTCTCTTCCTAGAAAGTATAGATTTAATTACTCATTTAACATATTTTAAGTAACTAAAAACAAAATAGTATATTAACCCAAATACTTGTTCTTTTAAGAAAGTTTGTGTGTATGATATGTATGTGTATGTGTGTGTGTGTATGTGTGTGTGTATAATATTTATATGTGTGTCCATGTGCATATTACTATGTTATACAGCTAAATGCAATTTATGGTACAAGTATAGGTGAGAGGACTGCCCCAGTTGTGGATCTTCATATCCACCTTGTTAGAGATGGAGTTTCTCTTGTTTTCTGCTGTTCATATAATATTTTCTAGCCTGGAAGTTTCTGAAGCATCTCTGTTTACTCTTATCTCCCTAGCAGAGCCATCATTACAGACATTCTTCATACATGTCCAGCTTTTATGTGATTTTCGGTGATTGAAACCCAGCTGAACAGCAAATGCTTTTTACATCCCACCATCTCCCAAGTCGTTATTCTAGTCTCCACAGCAAAGTTTCCCTCTAACTTTGGTATAGTATCCCAGAAGCAACTACTGACAAAACCTAGCCATCTTGAAATGCCTATGACATGTCAAAATTGTAAAATGATGTGAAGCGATACTTTATTTCCTATATGCCAATCCACTTCAAATATGACATTTTACACACCAGTAGTAAAACCTCTGTATCTCATCCACTTCACAAAACTATGGCATAAAGCCAAAACATCCAAAGTATAATTTGGAGGCAATTTAAGTATTCATTGAAATGTCTCAGCAGTGACAAAATATGAATGTCAATGAAGCACAGATAGGCTAATATAGTTTCCTAAACTCTTTGTTTTTGTATCCATCTTAAGCATGGTTCGTTCCATAGACATGTTTTTCAATGTTCCTGCATCATCATTTGGTAATTCCCTCTCAGTCCCACCATCTGTCCAGATGTGTATCTTTCTCACCCTCTAGCTTCTTCCAAACGTCCTTCATTTTCTTTTATAAGTCTCAGAATTTCCGGCCAACCACAATCAAAGTCCCTTCTCTATCTTCCCTCACTCCATCCCCTAGATGTATCCCTTCTTTTTCTAAACTTGTCAGTGTGAATCAGTCAATTCCTACCAATCATTGCTCTTGCCATCCATCACCCTACTTACAGGTAGCAATGAGGTTTCTGTTTTAAAAGGCAGAGTGTAAACTCCACAATACTATACAGACATTGTTTTCTTGTTAGATTCATAAAGCCATATTTACTCTAGATGGGTGTTTGGAGAGAATATGAGTGTGTGTCTGTGTGTATCTATGTGTGTGTGTGTGTGTGTGTGTGCGTGTGTGTGCACGTGCATATATATGAATCTGGAATAGACTGAATTGTTTGACAAAGAAGTAATAATGAGATAATAAGCAACATACTTTGGAAAGAATTATGCACTCTGCTGGGAGCAGTCTCTTATCCTCCCTACTGTACTCTCACAAAGAATGTGAATAAGATAAAGGAGAAGGTATTACAGGAGAGACATCAGTGGTTCTGGTGAGCATGAGCTACTGCTATGGCAAGGGATGCAGCTTGGCTTACTGGGTCTGCAACTCCAGCTGAACTGTGGACTTGCCAGGTGGTGGGGAGGGCAGAGGCAGCCACTGAGCTCCAGAACAGCTGCTCTCTTCTCTCCTTCCACTTAATATTTGGGAATCTGGGCAGTGTGGAGGCAGTCACAAGGGAGCACTAGCAGATGGCTGCCATGCTATGGAGGTGTGCTCTTGAATGGAGAGAGCTCCTTTTACACACACACACACACACACACACACACACACACACACACACACACACGACCCAAGTATATTTAAATGCTTTAAATATGATCTTTAAGGAATCTGGCAAAAAAATACCTTCATGAAGAAATTAACATTTTTAATTAGTTCTTCATTTTCGGTAGCATTTCATAAAAAATATCAGTCATAGGGAAGTATTCGAAAAGAAAAAAAGAAAAGAAAGAAAAAGGGTAATTTTGTCTTTTCATCATGGCTTTATCCATTTTAAACATGCCACAGTCAACCGACAAGCATCTGAGGAAATGTCTCAGGTTCTATCATTGCTAACTGTGAACTGCTCTATGTTCAAGTACAGTATGAGAGCTTCCCATGGGTGTGACCCTCTGTGAGAAAGCTACAGAAATTCTTATTTTTTTCTATTTTCATAAAAGGAAAAAGAAACATCAACAAATCAATTTCTTTTCTTTTTTTCCAATTGTTTTAATCAGGTATTTACTTCATTTACATTTCAAATGCTATCCTGAAAGTCCCCTATAAACCCCCCCTTCCTCTACCCACCCACTCCCACTTCTTGGCCCAGGTGTTCCCCTGTACTAGGGCATATAAAGTTTGCAAGACCAAGGGGCTTCTCTTCCCAATAATGGCTGACTAGGCCATCTTCTGCTACATATACAGCTAGAGACACGAGCTCAGGGGGTACTGGTTAGTTCATATTGTTGTTCCATCTATAGGTTTGCAGATCCCTACAGCTCCTTGGGTACTTTCTCTAGCTCCTCCATTGGGGCTCTGTGTTTAAGTTGAATCAAATCCAATATTGACAACGTTTACGCTTGCTTCAAAATATGTCAAAATTTTCCTAAAGAACAAGGAGACATAGAAGAGACATTTGGGCTTTTCTAGTGTTTTTGTGTGACTGATATTTTCTATTCAAAATCACGACTGCCACAAATAATAGAACATAATTATATAACAAGTTTAAGTTTACAATGTGCTCCTTCTTAAAAACATTTTTTTTTTTTATTTTTAAGAAAATCTTTTTTAAACAGGAACCACTATATCCCAGGAATTGGCAGTGCCTAGATGATCAAGGATATCAAAGCTTTGACTGCTTTGGTACACTGAGAGTGTAGTTCATTTGTCCAGTAAACTGACGCTGTGCCCAGATGTCTCTTGCTTTTATTCATTAAATGATTTGTTTCTATATGCTAAAATGTAATGTTTAAGGGAACATTAAAAGTTGACTATTTTAACAATAAGATCTTTATGGAATACTTCAATAATTATTATTCTTAATATTTTCATCCATATTTTAGATGATACCCCAACTTTTTGACAATGTTCTAACATCTGTATTAAGTTCAGTTCAATATAGGAAAGTCCATTAGCATAATTCACTATAAAAACCAACCCAAAGGAAAAAAAATCACATTATCACCTCGTTACACACTGAAAGAACATTTGGCATTATTACCTCTTAAAAGTGACATTTTTATTTATTTGTGTTTAGATTTCTTTTCATAATATATATCTTCACCATAAAGCCTAAGCTGGCCAAGAATGTGCTGTGTAGCCCAGGTTGGTGTGTACATGTTGTCTCCCTGCCTTGGCCTCTGCCAGATTTAGAGTCGCTTGTTCCTATGCTCAAAATAAAGGAGTCTATGTCTCTTATTTCAATCCTAGATTGAGATGACAATCAAGTAAACAAATAATTATAAAGTCAGCACAGGGAGAAAATTCAATTACAACCAATACATCTTAAAGTGGAATCCAAGATGTATGAATTCCTAACTGCTCTTCAAATAAAACAAACTTAGGTTAGTGCAGTTCATTGAACAGTACATTCCATGGACACCAGCATGTTATAAACTCTATCACATGTAGGGAAAGACACTATCAAAGACATTGACCTAACATCCCACGTGTATATTTAACAGGAAAGCCACTGTACATAGGTATAGCAGCTATTTAAAAGCCTGCAGCAACATTGCTCTGAAAAAGGCTTTTGAGAATATGTTGGCCTGGAAAAGAACCACAATTATCCTCTTTGAAGTTATTTTAGACCTAGGTTTTTAGCAAATATTTTTTTTTTAATCTCTTAACATTCAGAGGCATCACAAATTGCAAAATATGTTCTATCCTGCAGGTAGCTATGGGTCAAGAACAGTAGAACTGTTTTGACCCTCAAGGCCAATTATTTCTTAACAGTAACTTCAGGACTATGAAAACATTCTCTTTTCTATTCAGTGCACAGTAATTGCTTATCCAGCCAATAACAGATGCAAGATTTCATCACAGGAGAAAGGCTTAACATATTTTTAACACAGTATGCAAACCTGTACAAAGAGTGAGCCAAGTTCTCAGGATTCTCTGGAAATGGACAAGGCCCTGCCTGTGAAAGAATCAGCCTGTAGACATAACTGCCCCTGTAGAGAGACATTCACTTTCCAGCATAAAGCTGTTTACCATGCACAAGGAAAAGGACAATAGGTACCTGAGGGCACAATGTCTTGTTGTTACAAGCCAAAAGCAAGAAATTTTAGATTGCATGGCGGGAACTCCAAACTCGTTTTTTTTTTTTTTTCTTTTTATGAGAATACAAGTTAGTTGTGTTCACCTTTATTGCTCATTCATAGCCTGATTTTCTCTTAACCAAGGCATCACTGAAGTGCCTCGGGAACACAGATCTAAACTATCTTTTTATCTTAATGGAAAAGTGCTTTTCGAAAAAATTAGCATTTCATAAGTCACATTAATCTATTTACTCATTGTTCTTCAAATTTAGTTTGTCCTATAGAATAAACCCTTGTGTGTCTATCTCTCGCACAGCCCTATTTTTAAGGCAGATTATAAAAATCTGAGACTAAAAGTGAGCTTCAGATCATTTTAATAAATTTTACTGTTTTTACTCCAATGAAAGCCAACACAGTTACTATAGTATCAGTTGCTTACATTTCAGGTTTAGTTTTCATAGATGGTAAAGAATTTTCTTTAAATACTTGAGTTGAAAATGAGACCCATGGCCTCACACTGTAATCAGACACATCACTTTTGTCGAGATCCATGGTTAGGCATTAGGCTTACCAGATCACATAAACAAACAGTAAATGCATTCCAGCAATGTTCCCAGTATTTAAAATGTCCTATTGAAAATTAGAGATTTATAAGAAATCTTAGTGAATACAAATTCTTAATTTCATAAACATGACAATTGAAGCACAACACATTGTGTTAATAATCACAAATCCAGCTGAGGGTTAGTCTGTTAACTCCCAGTTAAGTTGTCTACAATATTATAAAAGTCACCGGGGTCAGTTCAAGGTGACATCTTGCCTCTAAACTGAACAAAATCCTGTCTATGACAATTTCCAGAAGTTTTATTTAATCCTTTAATATGGGACACATTTATAAATAAAGTGTTGTATATGATATCTGTAAGTTCACATAGAGGCATGGGTTGGTAATTTTAGCAAGATGGGTGAGAGGCCCATAGATGACCTACCTTCTTGCTCTATCCCTCCTTAAACATTGACAACCTTAAGAAAAATTGTCAACAATTTTGATTTTGATGCAGTCAACAGCCATAATAACTTCATCCTTTAATGTTTTATGCTCTTGCCAGCCAGTGACCTTTATCTACAGCTGGGGACTACATATTTTATTTGTACATCATACTTCTGAGTTCTTATTTGTAATTCTCTTGTACATTGTAGATTTCACATAACGTTGAAGAGTCCTTTGAGCTTTTAAAAGTACCATAGGATATAAGAGTCCACATATATTTTAGTAACTCTACCACACAAAATGATTTCTCTCAGCCATTCTTCTACTGTAGAGTGTCATTTTATGTTTATAACCTTATTTTAACCTTACTTATTCTATACATCTTGTTGAAATTGAACTCACTATACTCTCCCCCAAGGTTACATTCAGGATTGAAAAACATTTCTTATCTTTGCTACTTGATTGTTCCCTTAAAAGTCTGGAAATGACATCTTCATTTATCCTTCCTTTGTGATGGCATAGAAAGGAATTTTCTAATTTACCATACTATTTTTCATATCTGTTCCTTTTTTTGTCTTTTCCATTTTGACCCATCATTATTTTAACTTTGTTTATCATTTTCTGTGTTGTCATTATTGTTCAAGGAATTCAACATTCCCTTGTGACTTAAGGAATTCAATAGGACCTTGTGACTTGAGGAATTTAATAGGCCTAGTGAATTTCCCTGTTTTTTGTAACAGATGATATTTTAATTATCATTTTTTGTATGATAACCTACTATATCCACTTAATATTATCAGATTATTGTAGGAATCTCCCTCAAACTGATTCCAAAGAAAGAATTTAGCCTCTGTAAGGAATAATGCTATAGAGTAAGATATTTCCCCAAAAATGAAACATTCTCCCCTGGAAAGGTGAAAGTGACTCTTAGAAATCTAGAAGCTCATGAAATGTAAATGGTCCAAGATGTCCAGAAAGGACTAGGACTTACAGGACCCATCAGTATGCTTACACAAGTGAACAGCTGCTAGGGAGTGGGGGCTTACCTGTGGAGCTGCCTGCATACATCAAGCTCCAGGGACATATTGGTAGGCTTTTCAGTGAAAAAGTTACCATTGTGCTCCTTTAACCCTTTATGTATGATTTTATAATTATTTCCAATAAGTGTAGTGGTTTGCTAAGTTAGATTAGACAACATTCTTTTTTGTTCTGTCATATGTACCCTATCTGTATTGAAAAGTCATGAATGCCTCCCAAAGAAAAATCACGCAATATACTGCTTTTAAAATAATAACACAGTTCATAATTTTACTCTACTGAACAACTTGAAAGAATTTTACCAAACATCCTAATCTTTCTTTCTTGTGTCTTTACTTGCTTATTGTCCAAGGACAGTTATTACTGGGTCTCCTTAAGTTTTATTTTTCTGGAAGAAGTTCAAACAAGTAAATGAGGCATGTCATAAAGAATCTATCAAACAATTACATAAAATAAGACAAACATTTTTTAATTAAAGCCTTACTGAATTCATAAACAGATTTCTCTCTAGCTGACAGAAATTTTGCTTCCAAAATGTCCTCCTAAATTCAAATCTAAGCATGTCTTGAAAAATTCACTGCATCCTTTATCATGCCTAAACCTGTTCTCATAGTACTAGAGACACTACAGAATTTAGTTTCCAGTTGTCTTCATTCATTTGTACAGTGTTCTCCCATCAGATTGGGTGCTATTCTAGCAGCTCAGTCACTCAACTTGTTAAAGAAACTATTATTTTTCAACCCTCTGTGATTTTTCTGTGCACGAGTTCTCATTGGATCAACCTTCTACCCTTGAACAACATGAAATTCTTGTGGAGGAGCTCAGAGACTGCCATTCCATGGGTTTAACTCCTCAAGGACAAATAAAAGAAGTTATTCAGAGACATCAAGGCCCCTCAGAATCCAGAAAGTTGACAAAGAGTATGTACAGGGTTGACGCCACTATACTTTGGGCGCCATCTCAACAGACAGTCCCAAGGTGCCCAGAAGAGAGGAGTCTCCACTTCCTGGCACTCTAACATGCCCAGGATTTTAGGATTCCAGGACCCCAGGGTCCCAGGAGCTTGGTCACACCAGGATCTCAGGGTCTCAGAGAAACCTTGACTCCCAGGAACTCTTACACACCCAGAATCTCAGGATAACAGGATACCTGAATCACAGGATCACAGAGAAAGCCAAACTCTGAGGAGTTCTGAATCAACAGGGATTACAGGAAGAACAGGATCCAATCAGATATAGTGAGAGGAGGGAACACTTGAGATAACCAGATGGCAGGAGGCAAGCATAAGAATAGAAGAAACAGAAACTAAGGTTACTTGGCATCATCAGAGCTCAATTCTCCTAGCAATTCTCATAGCAAGTACTGACTACACCACCACACCAGAAAAGCAAGATATGGGTCTAAAGTCACTTCCTGTAATTCTTTAAGGTATTTTTTTGTTTCTTCTTTAAGGTTTTCTACTTGTTTACCTCCGGACATTAGGAAGAATATAAATAACTCCCTTAAAGAGGTATAGGAGAACACAGGTAAACAAGTAGAAACCCTTAAAGAGGAAACACAAAAATACCTTAAAGAATTACAGGAAAACACAACCAAATAGATGAAGGAATTGAACAAAACCATCCAGGATCTAAAAATGGAAGTAGAAACAATAAACAAATCACAAAGAGAGAAAACTTTTGAGATAGAAAACCTAGGAAAGGTATCAGGAGTCATAGATGAAAACATCACCAACAGAATACAAGAGATAGAGGAGAGAATCTCAAGTGCAGAAGATACCATAGAAAACATTGACATAACAATCAAAGAAAATGCAAAATGTGAAAATATCCTAATCCAAAACATCCAGGAAATCCTGGACACAATGAGAAGGCCAAACCAAAGGATAAGAGTTATAGACTAGAACAAAGATTTCCACCTTAAAGGGCCAGTAAACATCTTCAACAAAATTATAGAAGAAAATCCCCCCCTTTATTAGATATTTTCTTTATTTACATTTCAATGATCTCCCAAAAGTTCCCTATACCCTCCCCCTGCACTGCTCCCCTCCCCACCCACTCCTACTTCTTGACCCTGGTGTTCCCCTGTACTGGAGCATATAAAGTTTGCAAGACCTAGGGGCCTCTCTTCCCAATGATGACCGACTAGGCCATCTTCTGCTACATATGCAGCTAGAGACATGAACTCTGGGGGTACTTCCCTAACCTAAAGAAAGTGATGCCCATGAACACACAAGAAACCTACAGAACTCCAAATAGATTGAACCAAAAGAGAAATTCCTCCCACCACATAATAATCAAAACACCAATTACAGAAAACAAAGAAATAATACTAAAAGCACTAAGAGAAAATGGTCAAGTAACATATAAACACAGACCTATCAGAACTACACCAGAATTCTCACCAGAGAAGATGAAAACCAGAAGATCTTGGACAGGTGTCATACAGACACAAAGAGAACATAAATGCCAGCCCAGGCTACTATACCCAGCAAAACTCTCAATTATCATAGATGGAGAAGCTAAGATATTCTATGACAAAACTAAATTTATATGGTATCTTTCCACAAATCCAGCCCTTCAAAGGATAATAAAGGGAAAACTCCAACACAAGGAGTTTTTTCTATGCCCTAGAAAAAACAAGGAAGTAACCTTTCAACAAACCTAAAAGAAGATAACCACATGAACAGAATTAAAACTCTAAGAACAAAAATAACAGGAAGCAACAATGACTTTTCCTTAATAACTCTAAATATCAATGAACTCAATTCCTGAATAAAAAGACATAAGTTAACAGACTGATTAGATAAACAGGACCCAACATTTTGCTGATACAAAACACCCACCTCAGTGACAAAGACAGACACTACCTCAGAGTAAAAGGCTGGACAACAATTTTCCAAGCAAGTGGTCCCAAGAAAAAAGCTGGAGTAGTCATTCTAATATTGAATAAAATCAACTTTCAACCTAAAGTTATCAAAAAAGATAAGGAGGGACACTTCATACTCTACAAAGGTAAAATCCCCCAAGATGAACTCTCAGTTCTGAAAATATATGCTCCGTATGCAAGGGCATCCACATTCATAAAAGAAACCTTACTAAACCTCAAAGAACACATTGTATTGCACACAATAAATGTGAGAGACTTCAACACCCTACTCTCATCTTGGAGATCATAGAAACAGAAACTAAACAAAGACATAGTGAAAATAACAGAAGTTATGAACCAAGTGGATCTAACAAATATCTATAGAATTTTAAAACAAAAGGATAAACCTTCTTCTCAGCACCTAATGATACCATCTCCAAAACTGATCATACAATCATCAAACCCAGACACTATTGTGGATGCCAACAATTGCTTTCTGGGAGGAGCCTGATATAGCTATCCCCTGAGAGGCTCTGCCAGTGCCTGACAAATACAAAAGGAGATGCTCACAGTTATCCATTGGACAGTACACAGGATCCCCAATGAAGAAGCTAGAGAAAATATCCAAGGAGCTGAAGGGGTTTGCAGCCCCATAGGAGGAACAAGAATGTGAACTAACCAGTATTCCCAGAGCTCCTAGGGTCTAAACCACCAACCGAAGTGTACAAATGGTAGAACTCATATGGTTCCAGCTACATATACAGCAGAGGATTGCCCAGATGGTCATCAATGGAAAGAGATACCCTTGGTCCTGTGAAGGCTCTATGTCCTAGTATAGGGGAATTCCAGGGCCAGGAAGCAGGAGTGGGAGGGTTAGTTAGGGGAGGGGGAGGGGTAAGAGGAGGTGATTTTCAGAGGGAGACCAGGAAAGGGAATAATATTTGAAATGGAAGTAAAGAAAATATCTAATAAAAATAAAAAAAAAACTTTATGTATGTGTTTATGATAAAAATAAGAAGATCCTGAAAAGGAAGTGTCCCCTGTTACCCAAACTCCAGAGATTACAGCTTTAAATGCCATTAATCTTCATACATATATATGTATATAGATATGTGAAAATAAATCTTCAGAATGCATGAGAATTTAGAGTCTCCTTGTTTATTTTGTGATGTCTTCTGAAGTCAGTAAGTTAATTGGCCTTGGCATTATTTGAGATGACTTCAGGAAAGTTTCTGGTTAAGAGAAGTAATGCCATTCCCTACAGTGAGGAATTCTAATATTTTGGTCACTTTTTTTCTAAAATAAAAACACTGAAATTTCTGTCCTTTATGTTTTTATTTTTTTTTTAAAAAAAAGGGGTATGTACAGAAAATTCCAGTGGTCCTGGTAAAGATAATGCCTGCATGGTGTTTCTGGGCTCCATAAATGTAATCTCCTTGGTTCTGAGTTGAATCTTGATATGCTAAGCTTTTATTTGAGATGTTTACATAGATGTTGTAAGTAAATCCTTGATTCTATAGTTTATCCTTTGCTTCATGGACAACATGTGACACCACTCTTTCTATAGTGAGCATTCATATTACCTACTTAACCTCAGAATCAATATGCTAAAGCCTGCCCAATTTTACTGTCATTTTAAAAGAGCAGAATTTCAATATTTTCCTTTAACTCATCCCATAAACACTTACTAGAGTTCACATTCTGTTTATCATTAATAATATAAAACTGAGTAGAATAAATGTATTTGAGTACATTCAAGTCTGAAAAGAAAACAGTAAAATGCTATCAGGCTACCATGACAAAACATCCAAAGTCAAATTCCTTGGTATAACTTCACTAGAATGTACCAGTTAGCTAAAAATAGAAAGAGGATTCTCCCATTTCCCAGTCTCCCAACCTACCTATCTAGAATATTTCCTTGTGAATGTTGTTTCTATTTGGCTAGTAAAAATATGTGTTTAAAAAGGATAAACAGGTGGAGAAAGAAATTAGGGAAACAACACCCTTCACAATAGTCACAGTTAATATAAAATACCTTGGTGTGACTCTAATTAAGGAAGTGAAAGATCTGTATGATAAGAACTTCAAGTCTCTGGAGAAAGAAATCCAAGAAGATCTCAGAAGATGGAAAGTCCTCCTATGTTCATGGAATGGCAGGATTAATATAGCCAAAAAGGCTATCCTCCCTAAATCAATATACAGATTCAATACAATCCCCATCAAAATTTCAACTCAGTCCTTCACAGAGTTAGAAAGGGCAATTTGCAAATTCATATGGAATAACAAGAAACCTAGGATAGCAAAAACTATTCTCAACAATAAAAGACCTCTGGTGGAATCACCATGCCTGACCTCAAGCTGTACTACAGAGCAATTGTGATAAAAACTGCATGGTACTGGCACAGCAACAGACAGGTAGATCAATGGAATAGAATTGAAGTTCCAGAAATGAATCTACACACGTATGGTCACTTCATCTTTGACAAGAGAGCTAAAACCATTCAATGGAAAAAAGACAGCATTTTCAACAAATGGTGCTGGCTCAACTGGCTGTTATCATGTAGAAGAATGAGAATTGATCCATTCTTATCTCCTTGTACAAAGCTCAAGTCTAAGAGGATCAGGGAACTCCATATAAAACCAGAGACACTGAAACCTAGAGAGGAGAAAGTGGGGAAAAGCCTCAAAGATATGGGTACCGGGGAAAAATTCCCGATCAGTACAGCAAAGACTGGTACTGTAAGATCGAGAATGACAAATAGGACCTCATAAAATTGCAAAGTTTCTGTAAGGCAAAAGATACTGTCAATAAGACAAAAAGGCCACCAACAGATTGGGGAAGGATCTTTACCAATCTTAAATCTGAAAGGGGACTAATATCCAGTATATACAAAGAACTCAAGAAGCTGGACTCCAGAAAATGAAATAACCCTATTAAACTATGGGGTATATAGCTAAACAAAGAATTCTCAACTGGGGAATACTGAATGGCTGAGAAGTCCCTGAAAAACTGTTCAACATCCTTAATCATCAGGAAAATGCAAATCGAAACAACCATGAGATTCCACCTCATACCAGTCAGAATGGCTAAGATCAAAAATTCAGGTGACAGCAGATGATGGCGAGGATGTGGAGAAAGAGGAACACTCCTCCATTTCTGGTGAGATTGAAAGCTGTTACCACTACTCTGAAAATCAGTTTGGCAGTTCCTCAGAAAATAGGACATAGTACTACCGGAAGATCCAGCAATACCTCTCCTGGGCATATACCCAGAAGATGCTTGAACTTTTAAGGACACATGCTCCACTATGTTCATAGCAGCCTTATTTATAATAGCCAGAAGCTGGAAAGAACCCGAATGTCTCTCAACAGAGGGACGGATACAGAAAATGTGATACATTTACACAATGGAGTACTACTCAGCTATTAAAAACAATACATTTATAAAGTTCTTAGGCAAATGGATGCATCTGGAGAATATCATGCTGATTGAGGTAACCCAATCACAAAAGAACACATATAATATGCACTCACTGATAAGTGGATATTAACCCAGAAACTTAGAATACCCAAGAAACAGTTTGCAAAACACATGAAACTCAAGAATAAGGAAGACCAAAGTGTAGATACTTCGCTCTTTCTTAGAAGGGGGAACAAAATACCCAGGGAATGAGTTACAAAGACAAAGTTCGGTGCTGCAAATGAAGGAAGAACCATCCAGAGACTGCCCCACCTGGGAATCCATCCCATAAACAACCACCAATCCCAGACACTATTGCATATGCCAACAAGATTTTGCTGAAAGGACACTGATATAGCTCTCTCTTGTGAGGTCATACCAGTGCCTGTAAAATACAGAAGTGGAAGCTCACAGTCATCTATTGGATGGAACACAGGACCCCCAATGAAGGAGCTAGAGAAAGTACCCAAGGAGCTAGAGGGGTCTGCAACCCTATAGGAGGAACAACAATATGAGCTAACCAGTACCCACAGAGCTTGTGTCTCTAGTTGCATATGTAGCAGAGGATGGCCTAGTCAGCCATCAATGGGAAGAGAAGCCCTTGGTCTTGTGAAGATTATCTGCCCCAGTAGAGAGGAATGCTGGGACCAGGAAGCAGGAGTGGGTGGGTTGGGGAGCAGGGTAGGGGGAAGGTATAGGGGACTTTTGGAGAAGAAACTAGGAAAGGGGATAGCATTTTAAATGTAAATGAACATAATATCTAATAAACAACAACAACAACAACAAAAAGAAAACCAGCATGGTATTATTACAGAGACAGACATGTTGATTAGTGGAATAGAATTGAAGACCCAGAAGTAATGCTACACACTTATAGTCACTTGATCTTTGACAAAGATGCCAAAAAATATACAATGGTAAAAAGAAAGAATCTTCAACAAATGGTGCTGGTCTGACTATATGTATGTAGAAGAATGAAAGTAGACCCATATTTGTCACCTTGCACAAAGCTCAAATCCAAGTGGATCAAGGACCACAGCATAAAACTAGATACACTGAATCTAATAGAAGAACATTGGGAAAAAGCCTTGAACTCATTGGCAAAGGGCTAATTTCCTAAACAGAACTCCAATGGCTCATGTTCTAAGATCAAAAATTGATAAATGGGACCTCATGAAACTGGAAAGCTTCTGTAAGCAATGGACATGGTCAATAAGACAAAATGGCAACCTACAGATTGGGAAAAATATCTTCACTAAACCCCATCCGATAGAGGGCTAATATCCAACATACATAAAGAACTCGAGAAGTTAATAACCAAAACAAAAAACAAAAACAAAAAACAACCCAATCAAAAGATGGGATATAGAACTAAACTGAGAATTCACAACTGAAGAATCTCAAATGGCTGAGAAGCACCTAATGAAATGTTCAAAGTCCTTAATGATCAGAGAAATGCAAATCAAAATGACCCCGAGATTCCACCTTACACCAATCAGAAACACTAAGATCAAAGCCTTAGGTGATAGCACATGTTGGAGAGGATGTGGAGAAAGAGGAATGTTACTCCATTTCTGGTGGGATTCAAAACTAGTACAACCACTCTGTAACTCAACCTGGAGGTTCCTCAGAAAGTTGAAAATAGATCTACTTGAAGACCCAGCTATAGCAGTCTTGGGAATATACCCAAAAGATGCCCCACCATCCCATAGGGCCATGTGTTCCAGTATGTATAGCAGCCTTGTTTGTGATAGCCAGAACCTGGAAACAAACTAGATGTCCCACAACAGAAGAATGGATACAGAGAATGTGGTTCATTTACATAATGGAATACTACTCAGCTATTAAGAACTAGGATATCCTGAGTTTTGTAGGCAAATCAATGGAAATAGAAAATATTATCCTGAGTGAGGTAACTCAGACCCAAAAGGACATGCACGGTAGGTACTCACTAATAAGAGGATGTCAGAAAGAAAGAAAAAAAAAGAGGTACAGAATACCCAGGTTCTGGCTATCACAAACAAGGCTGCTATGAACATAGTGGGACACATGGCCCTATGGCATGGTAGGGCATCTTTTGGGTATATTCCCAAGACTGCTATAGCTGGGTCTTCAAGTAGATCTATTTTCAATAAGATACAGTCCACAGAACTCAAAAAGGTCAACAAGCTGTAGTACCCACATGAGGATGCCACAGTCTCACTTGGGAAAGAGAAGAAAGCAATCACAAGTGTGGATGGAAGGAGGGACCTCGGAGGGAACAGGGTGGGAGAATGGGGGGGGGAGGGAAACATGATCTGATGTTGGATGAGGAAAAGAACTGAAACCCTGAGGGTCAGCAGAAATAATGGAAACAGGCAACCTCAGGTAATAGGAGGTTTGGGGGACCCTCTAGAATGTACCAGAGACCTGAGAGGTAAAAGACTCTCAGGAATCAAAGGGAGGGACCTTAGATGAAATGCCTGACAGTAGGGAGAGGGGACTTATAGAGCCTACCTCCAGCAGGAAGACAGGGTATCAAGTGAGGGACGGGGTTGCCACCCCACAGTCAAATCTCTGACTCATAATTGTTCCTGTCTGAAACAATTAAAGGATGGAAATGGAGAGGAACCTGAAGAAAAGAAGGTCCAGCAACGCGCCCAAAGTGGGATCCAGCTTTAGGGTAGGTTCTAAGGCCTGATACTATTACTGAGGCTATGGAGCACTCACAAAAAAAGACCTAGCATGACTGCCCTCTGAAAGACCCAACAAGCAGCTGAAACAGTCAGATGCAGATATTTGCACCCAGCCAATGGATAGAAGCAGCTGATCCCTGTTGTTGAATTAGGGGTAGTGGAAAGAAGCTGAGGAGAAGAGTGATCCTTGTAGGAGGACCAGCAGTCTCAATTAATTTGGACCCCTGAGATCTCTCAAACAATGTACCACCAAACAGGCAGCATACACCAGCTGATATGAGACCCCCAACACACATAGAGTAGAGGACTTCTAGTTCTGAGTTCACTCACTGATGATGTACCTAACCCTCAAGATACTCTAGGCCCCATGGTGTTTAGAAGTCAGGTGGGGTGTGGGGGTGGGTACATACACGTGGATACAGGGAGTATGGGGAAGAGGTGTGGGATGTGGAGCAGTCAGAGGGTGGATGGGGGTGTGGGGAATGGATTATGGAGTGTAAAAAATAAATTAATTTTAAAAATACCTGCTATAGGGACTATAATACAGGCTGTACTAAACTGATTTAATGGAGTTCAATGCCACTAGAAATTTTCTTAAGTGTCTGTTTATGAAACAGAATTTGAATGATTGAGGCTATATCATTTTATGTAAAATATACTTTGATCTTTATGAATACATACAAGTTACCATGGCATATCAACTTCATATTATAACCAATTGCTTCTCAGAATATCAAGGGATATGGCAAAAATTACAGTCTTCATATACTATTTATATCTAATTTTATGTTGAAGAACCCTTCATAAGTTCTTGTGAGTTATAGTGATAAAATAGGATCATCCTGTATACTTAGATCGCACTATGTATGTACAAATTTATCTCAATAACTCCATGAACTAGATATGATAGTTTACATGCAGAGTATAAATGATGTACAAGAGAAAAAATGATATCCTGGAGGTGAGAATTCAAGCATCTTTGATTATCCAAATGTCTATTTTGTGCAGTGATATGGCAATGTTTCTAACGACATGGATGCTTTTATTCCACCTAACAACAAGCTCAGCATTCAGAACTTCATCAGACATTACTTCTCCTGAGAAGGTTCCACTAAACAATTAAGTCAGGCTCAGAGACACCATTTTCTCTGCAGTCCCTCCCAATGGATTCTGTGTTATGAATAATCCTGATTGAGTCATTATTGAGATATAGCCATCTGCTGTTATTTTTCAGCATTTCATACTCTATGCGTATATTTTATATTTATTTTCACTTAGTTGAATAAAATGACAAGAAGAACAAAGCAGGTAAAAGCATGCGTCATACTTATAATATTTTCTTTTAGAAGAACTGGCTCTAGTTGGAAGCATAAACTAGTGAGCCCTGGGTTATTCTCAGCCCTTCCAGTAACTTCAATGCTGTTTCTCTCTGTGGACTTAAAGCAGCATATGGCTGATTCTCTTGAAGCTCAGACTCCCCTGTTTAGTGCAAACCTCTAGGTTACAATCTGTTTTGTAATCTCTATAAGGATCTCTCATCTCTTGAGACACACATCCCTATCAAAATAGAGACCTAATTGTGCAACTTCTCTCCCCATAGACAAATACACATTTCACGTGCAGACCAAGATTACTGGGTAGAAAGCCTACATCCAAATAAGCAAATTACCCTGACAGCTTAATGAAAAACACCGATTTATTCCATTCAAAGGAAAAAGAAACAATGATTTTTTCCCCAACAATGAGAATGATGCTTTTGAGGATCTGGTATGTGTCACATGATCTCCAATGTAATGAAGAATGCTTCACTCACTTCAAAAATCCATTTCCTTCACTGCATGTATTTAGGAAAGGTTTGATGCACTTGAAAATGCCTAGCCATGTACTGTGTGTGCAGAAAATTTCCCTGCATTTGACTTCAGCCAGAGAAATACAAAACAAAACTGGTTCTTGGAAAACAAATAAATACAGTCCAATAAATGGCTGATAAATGCTTAACATTGAGAGTGTGAAACAAGTGGTGAAACAGGTTAATAGAATAAGAAATGGCAGAAGTAGAAAACAACACACACACAGTGCTCTCTCTAACAGTAATTCCACAGGGGTCAGGACAGGTATGCCCCTCTTACGAGACTGCCATTCCAAACAATATGTGGATGCCTTCGTCAGGACACCTGTGTCTTTCACTAGCTTTTCTGGTCTGAGTCTATTTCTCCCTCCTAGGGCGTGAGTGCCTTAAAGGCATAGACTCCATATCCACTTCTAAAACCAACCCGTACAACCACCTAGCACTGCAATACTCTTACCAAGACCATTCAATAGCAGTGCTTATTACTCCCACTAATCTGAAACTTTGTACCCTGTAATCACATAATAGTAACCATAAAAAGAAAAGACAAAATAACAAAACAATAATCATGCTCCACAAATTCCAAATTTTCTAAAATTATTAATTGAAATGTTTCCATCACAAAAAAATTAGAATACCAGAGAGTTGATATCTTTGTTCATTAGCCTATCATAATCACTCTGTATTCTAAGCCTTTGTCAAAGCATTGCACTGTGTCCAATTTACATCTCTGTATGTATATATGCATATATAATGTTATTGAAAGCAAAATTTTAAATTCTGTCTTGGGAAGACAACATTTTATACTTTTAAAATCAGATCTTGAAAACCACTTAGCCACATAATTGCCCAGGTGACAATACCTATCAAAATAGTATTACAGTAAAACAAAAACAAAACAAAACAAAACAAAAAACTATGCATTTATCTTATGTGATGGGTGCATTGTAAGTACAGAGAAAATTTTCGACTGGAAGAGAGTAGGAACCGATTATGTCAAATTTTTCAATTTTGGATTCTCTGTAGGATTTCTACATATTGTCCTTGCTTCCCTATCCTCCTGTTGTGAACATTCTAAAGAAGACTCCAAGTGTCTCTTCTAAAAGTACTTCAGTTCTCTACTTAAAACGTCCTCAGAATCCCAAGGTTAGACTGGATTCTGAGACAGGGTGTATGTAATATGAGGCAGTGCTTGTGGGCCATACATACATGAAGACATAAATTAAATGATTTCTTACTGTATTTCATTTAATTTTTATTACAACCATATAAGGTTGTTGCTACTACCACTTTCACCTTGGCGTTTATGAAACTAGGGTAAAATGATGCTATACATTATGCAAATATCTAAAGCAGAATGCCTATAAATCAGTCACTTCCAAAGTACTCTACTCCTCCTTCAAACAAGGGTCTGCTCCAATTTCCCAAGAGTGATGTGATTTGTCATGATGGTCTGGAAAATCCAATCCTCGCTGTATATCTGGCCTCTACAGCCTCATCCACTGCCTTTCCTGAGAGTGGCAGTGCCATTTTTTTTTTCAATAAGACTACCACTATTATATAGTATAAACAATCACCAGCCTGCATGAAATGTTGTACAAACTGCTGTGATATATTTATGAGAAATAACAAGGCTGAACATAAAACATTTATGCATTGTTAAATGTACATAAGAGAACAGCTTAAGATTCAACACTAAGTTTTAGAATACACAGATTATGCATACAATGAAGAGATATGTGAGCTCATTTGTGTGGTTATTACTTAAGACGCTTAGTACATTATAGGGACCATGGTACTATTCATAGTACATGCCAACTTCAAGCAATTCAGTTTAATATGAAAAATTCTTAACCAAAACAGCATGATAAGCATTTTGATGTTCACAAAAGTCAGATAAAAGTAGGTTTCCTACATAAGTAATTTTCAAATTTCTCTCGGTCATATTAAATTTACTTCAAGGAATATACTTCCATAAGATGCCTGTCAAAAAGATATTGATGTTCAGATTACCAATAATCTGTAGCATTTTTCAAAGTTTAGTTTCAATAAATCAATTTGGGTTTCAGAACAATAGAAAAGGTTCACAAAGAAGCTAACATCCTAGCTGGAGATTCAGGCTTGCCTTTTGCAATAGCTAGACGCAAAGCTACTTCTGCACGGCTGAATGAGAGCTGCTGTCGCAGACATCAGAAATCCACTTCCAAGAAACAAACCATGGTTCTGTAATTTATTATCATCACTTGGCTGTGAATGTGGGTGGCAGATACCACAAAACTATGTCACTTCAAGAGGCATATTTGAAGATACAGGAGGAAAAAAAAAATGTACTAGAATATCATCCGATGCGTTTGAAAGGTGTCAAATGCTCTTGATTATATGGCTTTGAGAAGACAACACTCAAGAGTAAATTAATTGCACATGGTAAACATGCAACAGTGCAGAATCAGTTTCTAGGTCAGGGAAAATATTTTTACAGGCAGTTTATGACCCACAGAGAAAGCACTGCTTATTTTAGTGATTCCTTAGACATTGTGTTGGGACTAAAAATTCTTAATCCTTTGTAGAATGAATGGTACAGTATAGGAAAGTTCCATTTCACCATTGAGCCAACAGGACACCCTACTCTATACCTTAGTCAGTGTGTGTTAATAGAGCTGGAACTCTTAAAATATGAAGTAAATATTTTTAGGTAGGATGAAGGAGGCTTCAAGCCCACTCACCTCTAAACCTGCCCCCTACACAATGGGTTTTCCTAGACTTCTCTTCACCTTCAAGCTCAGGATGGCATCATAGGCCACAGCCCTTTATGTTTTTGTCAGTGACATCAGGGTATATCTTGCTTCAAAGTCTCAGGGCATCCCTTACTTAATAGGTAGATTTTCTGGACTCACACTAGTGAAAGCTTGTTTGGGTCTGTCACAGTCTCAAAACCCGGACAAATAAATGCCAGCTGCCATAGCCACTGGGAACCCAGTTCAGCCTGGGCTCTAAGTGCATAATCCAAAGAAAATTTGACCTCCCCTGTTCTTACAGATATTGTGAAAGTCTTCTGAAAATGTTCAAGTTTAGTGCTTTAAAAGGAAACATTCCCCTTTAAGAACTAGATACAATGATGCATGTTAATAGTGATACTTGCTTTTAGGTGAAGTTGATTGGTCCAGTGGCCGATGATTTTGTATTCTGTACTTTTGTTGTTTATCTGATACTGGAAGATATCATAGCGTCCCGGAGCATCTCCATTTTCATTAAAAGTGACAGGTGTACCAGCACTGCCTATAAAGATTAGGAAAACAGTGTTAATAAACTACAGTACCATAGTCCATTGGGCTTATTTTCCTCTAAGGAAGAAGGGGTAGATAGAAATATATATTGTGTGTGTATTAAGTGATATGGAGGTTTTAACCCATGCAGTGTCATTCTTAATAGTATAATAGAATATCAACCTATATTCACATGTAGAAATAAGGACTTTAATTATAATGATGAATACCCAAGCTAAATAATATACATACCAGCTAAATGAATAAAAATTAACAGTCTGAATATTCAATTATAGCTGCATAGAATGTCACTTAATGAGGAAAGTGTACATGTATCAAAATATGGCATCTATTGTGTAATAGGAACTACAAGCATCAACACAAAATTGACAGAACATCCCACAGAGAAGCCTAAATGATTGACTTCATGGCAAATTCAGCTCCAATATGAAGCAGGTTCACCATACAGCACCACTGCTTCTGAGTAGATCACAGTAGACTGCTCTTGGAATCCTCTGCTGGGCAAGGCAGAATGAGCAATGGATAAGCCCAGCTCTGCTCAGACCATCAAAGTCCCATAATTCACTGTGACGAGTGTAATGGTGGCAGAACAGCAGGATGTAAGAAACCTTGTCTCTTCTAAGCTCCATTTCTCTTGGAAGCTTTTATCTTTTCTCCTGATAACTTCTACTCACTTTTACTTTCCCTCTTATTAACTTTTCTATAATCACAGGTGTGGGAGTCAAATGCAGTGAGAATGCCAATGTTTTCCCATTCCATTGCACCGAGCTATCTACACATACTTTCTTTTCTTTTTTCTCTAAGAGCCCTTAGACCTCCCATCATCTTCATGGATTATTATTTCTCAACTTGAAGCATTCACTTGACAGCAATCCCTTTATTTGGTACCTATCTTCTCCCTTCAGGCCCCCTTTCTTCAAAGGATATTGGATTTAATTTCTCTTCTGCAATGCAGTTTTCTCTTCTTGCTAGCTCTTTATATATTATTCTCTCCAAATTATATACACTTAACATTGAAATAGGTAAATGTTATATATTTTCATCTTAAAATAGTTTTCTTTACTTATTTGCAAAGTTTACCTTACTATTTATAAAAATTAAAATGTAAATTATCAAATGAAATGATTATAGAAATATAATAACTTGTCTATAAATAGATTGAGAGTTGTAGAGTTACAATATAATTGGAGTGTGTTCTTAGGATTTAATGGCTATATGTTTATTATAATTGACTTTATTCTAAAAGTCTGAACATGATATGAGGTCTCCAAGGAGACCTAATACTATGAAGAACTCCTGTCCCTACAGGAGATGACACAGCCATGAAGAAAGGGCTTCTGGCATAAGAAACAAAGCTACATATACATGCTCATGTTAATCTCCCTATCGATTTGTATAATTTTCTTCATGAAGAATGACCAACGAACATTAATAAATAGTACATGTGCTTTCTTACAAATTATTATTATTTTCAGGAATTTATATAGGAAATGATTTTAAAAGTCAATAAGGGCAGAAACTGAGGAAGAAAATCATTTTATCTAATCTGCTAGAGTTATACTGTAATTTTAATTTGTTTTAAATTATTTTATCCATTTACATTTCAAATTATATCCCCCTCCTGGTTACCCCCTCTGCAGATCTCCCCATCCCTTCTCTCCTCTTCCCCCTCCTCTTTGCCTCTATGAAAGTGCTCCTCCACCCACTCACCCACTCCTGCCTCACCGCTCTAGCATCCTCCTATCCTGGGGCATCAAGCCTCCACAGGACCAAGGGCCTCCCGTCCCACAGATGTCAGATAAGGTCATCCTCTGCCACATGTATATGGAGATATGGGTCCCTCCATGTGTACTCTTTGGTTGACAGTTTAGTCCTTGTGAGCTCTGCGTGGTCCAGTTAATTGATATTGTTCTTCCTATGGGGTTGCAATCTCCTTCAGCTCATTCAGTCCTTCCCCTACCTCTTCCATTGGCATCCCTGGGCTCATTCCAATGGTTG
The DNA here is from genome assembly GCF_900095145.1 of Mus pahari. NCBI lineage: Eukaryota > Metazoa > Chordata > Mammalia > Rodentia > Muridae > Mus > Mus pahari. The sequence goes on from NC_034591.1 coordinate 46,952,766, forward strand.
GCTATGAGTATTAGATGCTCAAGAAGAAATCATTCTCAACTCTAACATTTCTACCTCTAGTGCTGTGAAACTTGCACACCTCTTTAGTATTTCCTATGAATTTCTGTGAAGTAAGAGTAATGGTATTTTTTTTTCTCCTAGAGATTCTATGAAACTTAAATTATTCAGTTCTTATGAAGTGCTTAGACCAATTCATGAGATAATTAAATATTATGATTCACACCATAATCATTTTTAGTAAATATCAATGTATGCTGGCAGAAAGAATGTGTAAAATCTTTAAAGTGATTTCTAAACATTTACTAGGATTCAAGTAACAGGTTTCTGCTTGAAAAGGCATATGTTATGAACATCATAATAACATCAGTTTCTGATATTTATAAACATCATTTTTTAAAAAGTTAAACTATATTTACATTTCACAATCTAACATTACCATCATTGTCATCTTGTTGACCAAATGGGTGCTTTTCGATCTTTCATACCACAATTGTTATCAAGATAGAACCTGTCACTTCTGCAATATAGGAGAAATGACAGCACACTGCCTTCTGTATGAAGTTATGGCCAGATGCATCTGCATATTATTTCTCCAGCTAAAAGAAAATCTGTTGGTAATCAAGTGAATGATAAGTCACTGTCCCAAACATAATAACCTCTAATTTATTTCAATATTATTTTGATAGCAACTTATACCAGATTTGACAATGGATTAAAGAGGAATATTTGAAAGTGGTCAAGAAAATCAATTCTGAAATCAGTTCAAGGTCAAATTCCCAGTTCTATCAGTTGGTTGATGTTACTGTTTGCAGTACATTCTCAATTTCGATGTATCTTAATTTCTTTTCCATACCCTAAGCTGATAGTAACCCTACACAAAAAGTTATATGACTAAATGGACTGATCTGTGTAAATACACAGTGCATATAACATAAGTATGAATTACTATCACTTCCTTTTTCATGGCAGTCTGTGAGAAAAATTAGTTTGATGATATTTATCTTACTAATCCCTATGACTTTCAATAGAATGGCAAGTAAAATGAGACTCCAGTTCCCTCAGTGCCCCACATCTTGATTCACCATTTTCTCTTTCACACACAAGTCAGGCTTCCTTCTCCCAACTCCTCTTGATAGTTTGTGGCTCAAGTCATGCACTTGTAGAAACTTCATCACACAAAACTGGCTAGACAACCAACTAGCTCTTCCTGGATCCACAAAAATTCTTCACTTTCCTCTGCATAATTTACCACTCATCCTACTTATGGCCTTAAATTGGTGTGAGAGATATTTATTGAGAGCCCACTAAGTACTCAATACAGCACGTTCTATTTTTCTCCCAAAAGTCTCCTTGATGTAAAAGGAATATATCTGCTATCTTTGTAAAAACTATATAAAAGGGAAGTGCAAGGTCCAATAGAGAGAGAATAATTCTGGGATAGAGTCAGGCATGGAAAGTTTTGCCCCAAACTCTGGGGAAATGGTCATATAAAACTGAGCAGATGTAATTAGCTATGTGGCAAGTTTTAGACTAGTTTACATGGAATAACTGAGTTATGAGGTAACAGAAATGAGTCAAAGCTATTGATCCAGACTAATTTAAATGGAATAATTGAGTTACAAGATAACAGAAATGAGTCAAAGCTATTGGTCTATGCAATTATTCACAGATAATTCTGTACAGAATAATTATTTGGGGCAACTTGGTTGCTGGTGGAAAAATCCATGGTTACACTGAGTCTTGTTTTCTTAATCTGACTTCTGGTAATGGGTAAGTATGCATTTGAATTACTTCAGCCTTCTCACATAAAGAACTAGCACCATTGAATGTTGACTCATTCCAAACATGTTCCCTAGTTCTCTGGACTATTAAAGAAAGATCATCCTTGAATAGCCAGGAAGGACTCATAAGTAGATCATTATTTTCCATGGCTTTGCCATATGTTTAAAACCTGGTAAAACTGTCCACCCTGAAAAAAACAAAACTAAGTAGTATTTTGCCCAGAAAAAACACTTCAAATATTTATCCATTTATTATGCTTTAATAATAGCAATGATAAAGAAAATATAGCAAGTATATTGAATTGATGCTGTTTAGATATTTATTTATATAATATAAATTTTACTGCATCCAATTTTATCATTTTATTTCATTTTACCTGGCACTCTAGGTATTTCATACATTTTGTACTACATTACATTTTATAAAATGTTTTCCAACCATTTGGACCTATGAAAAAAGGAGAACAATCACATAGGTTTGTGAGGTGACATTTTTACTAGTCAGGAACTGCCCTCAGGGTCTCCATATCTCCTTGACTGTTCAATAGGAAATGTGTAGAAAAAAATATTTTTATTACTCAGCATATCATGAACTTCTAATATGGTTCTGAAGGGAAATTTTTATATCAAAATGTTGGTTCCGTTGAGTGTTATGTGAGGAAAGATGATTTGTCTTGGGATATGGAGACAGAAGTTTGATTTGTACATCTTCAAATTACCTATGTGTATCTGAGCATGTGACCCAATTTACGTGTAACTCTTTCCTCATCTCAAAGATTATCATAATAATATCAGCTCCTCCAAACTACCCAAGGGATATATGACATGACATGTATGAAAAGCATTTAGTATGTGACAGACAAACAACAGAACAGTGTGAAAGAAAACTGTCCTCAGTTGAGCTCACTGTTTGCCTACACTTCTGCTGAGTTGGTTCATGCAGCATTGTTTCCTCATTTGGGAAAAAACAAAATGAATGTGGGAATAATTTGTTTACTTTTAATTGTAAGAAAGATAAATCGAGCTTTATGGTTACTCAAGCTTGTCTTTTTTTTAATCTTTACTTTTTTTTTCTTTTAGTGGCAAATGTTACTGGTTAGTAATCTCATTATCCAAGTAGAAGAAACTGACAATGAAATCAGTTAACTTATAAGTTTTGATACCATTAAAGATTGTTTAAATAACTGACACAAATACAATATAAAATAATAATACTCAACAAAATTATGGTTATATGTTTTCCTTCCCTTAATCCAATTTATGAGTATGCACTACAACCAATAAAAACAATCCAATATTCAAATTGAATTATACCACAAAATAAGTGTTTGGGAATCAGAAAGCTCCCTGCAGACCTTGGAAGACCTTTACACTGGATTTAGCATATCCATCTCTAGCTATACTTTTGTTGTAATATCTCATGGTTTTACCTTTACCTATTGGCTTCTGGATTAGCTCAACTCCCAATTTTCATTTTGCTTGTAATTTTCTTGCAAATCATCATCTGCTATAAGCATCTCCATCTGAAAATTGTGCTGTGTAGTTCACCAGCTGTAGTCAGCAGTCACTACTTTAAAAGCAGAAAACCCTCCTCACTGGGGAAGTTGTTGTTCCTTTTCCCAATTACTGATTACAGACAAAGCCACTCCCCTGGACTCTAGTAAACTTGGCTGAGTACCTTTCACTTGTTTCTCCCTTGGCAGTATATACAGACACCCAAGTCTGACTGAGTGACCAGTGGATGCCAGATCTAGAAATCAGATCCTAAAATAAAAGCCACATTGTTTCAGTAGGGAAAAATATAAGCAAACAATTACTCACATCTCCCCATTAATAGACCCTGTCCCCAAACTAACTACTGATTTGCAGATACTTTTCTCCTTCCCACTAAGTTGCTTTAGACCACTAGGATATCTCTATGAACACTGAGACAGTACTCAGTATTCATACTGAACATTCTTATGCACTCTTGACCCTCAGTCAAACTATATTATAAGAGACAAGGCAAACTCCATGGCTTTTCTCTTTAAACATCATTCAGTGACTTCCGATGTAACTTATATTAAAATGTAAAAGCCTTATGATGGTGTTCAAAGTCCCTCATTTCTCTTGTCTAGTTCATGTTCTATATTGTCCCATCCTGATATTTCTCTTCCAAAGATCATGAAGCTTGCTCTATCCAGGAATTCTATCATCTCTTCTTTCTCCTTGTATTCATCCTTCAGGTCTTTAGAAAGGCCTCTTTATTATTCATATTCTATTTCAAATAGCAGAGCAAATTGCCATCTAATAGGGTCAGTGTCCTATCCCTGTAACTCACTATAATATACAATGTTTACTTCCTTCATCACATTTATATGTATCTAAAATACACCAGGTTCTTTAATGACTTGATATCCAATGATGGATTGTATGCTCAGGATTAAGGAAAAAATTCCCAGCATGTTTATTACCATGTAAGTAGCACCAGACTATTGGTTAAGTGTTAAGAGTCCATATTCACTGTTCCCTTAGTACATGGCAAGGTTACATTTGCAATAATTCCATTCAGGTATGGTCAAATGATTAGTTGTAAACAATCATATGTGAGAGGATCTTTAGGATATTTGAAAATTCATCATAAACATCCTAAGTGGACATCTGTATTCTTTCTTATTCTAGATTGTCAAGTGGAAATGAGATTGTAGGTAAACAGCGAGTCTCTATCTTAAAGATGGCAGAGTTTCAGGAGCTGAAATGCAGAGTGAGGTCTATGCTACTATTGTCATTCATTCAGTATTTACATGGGTATGAAACAATCTATTCCATTTCAGTCACTGTAGATTTGAGTCTAATGCTTCCAGGAGACAACCATATCTGACTGTCTGGTATGATGAGTTCACAATATTTAAAAATCAACAAATTTAATCAGATTATCAGTAGAAATGAATGCTTTACTTGATGCTACATTCTTCATCAACAAAACTTTAGAGCTATAAAATTGAGAATCAAAGACATGGGAATAAATTGATAACTGGTTTCTGAGTTCTAAGTTTTAGTGTCAATTGCTGTAATATGTAGACATATAAAGTATATGATGTAAAATCATTCTCTAAAGTTCCATTGAATAGCTATTAATATTACTTTTTTCTAAATGAGTACAAAGATTCTCACATATTTGGATGTTCCAATAAAAACTAAATAATAATGCCTTAAAGATCTAAGTTTTAGTCAAAACCATTTTTCTATTCTGCTTTATGAAAAATAAGATTGCACAAGGAATATATTTGAATGGTGTTTCTGATTCTCAGAGCCAAACATCTCTGATTTTCCCATTAAGAAACTGAACTTAGAACAGGTTTCCCTCTTGTAGAAATGTCTTTATGATCCTTGGATTAAAGGTGCTTTATGACTGCAAAAAAAATATCATCACTGTTAATGAATAGCCCCATTTGAGAAATAGAAATGCAAACTATAATTGCATTTATAGTACTCAAATAAGCTGACTGAACTTTTAACATTAAGAAAAGACACATTACTTTGTGATACACATCTCAGGGAAGCAGATATATTGGGAGGTTTAAATGAATTTCTCTTGTAAGAAAAGTGACCAAAGAGACTATTAAAATATCAAATGTTTGGTTAAAGCAAATGAATGGGATAAAAAGACCATTATAATTAAATAAGATTAAGTCATAAATCTTAAGAGAAATTTGGGAACTAAGAAAAGTATCCTATTGCTCCACCAACTCAATATATTCTCTTATTTTGTATAAGAAATTTTCTCTGATTCCATTGCTACTGAATGATACCTTATGATACCTTTTGTTGTACTGAATATCTAATATCTAGGACTTCATCTATGAAGATTCATTGAAGTAATAACTGTTTCTCTTAATTCTTCCTCTGACACTGATGTTGAGAACAACATGAGTGAGGCAAATGAGGAAGAAATAAGAAAGGAAAAAAAAGAGAGAAACACAGACAACATACACTTAGAAGAGGACTTTAATTAAATAGTGCAATGTATATCTTACATCAGAAAGAAAGTATCCAATAAAAAGAAAGAAAAAAATAAACAAAACAAAACAAAACAAAACAAAACAAAACATTCTCTAAAATTCCATTGGTGGTGGCACATGCCTTTAATCCCAGCACTCGGGAGGCAGAGGCAGGCGGATTTCTGAGTTCGAGGCCAGCCTGGTCTATAAAGTGAGTTCCAGGACAGCCAGGGTTACACAGAGAAACCCTGTCTCGAACAAAAGAAAAAATAAAAATTAAAAAAAAAAAAGAAAGAAAGAGTACCTTGTTACTTAAATTTATAACTAATTTTAATGATTTCTGCAGAGAATGATTTTAATTTCACGTAACAAATAATCTTAAACTCAAAGTCTAAAATGTATTACTTCGTATTCTATGGAGACCTTTAAATTTATTATTTTCAAACACGTTTAAATCCAATTGTAGTTGACGTGTGAGATACAATTTCACGTGTATATAAAGCCACTTCTCTTTAAGTTACTGTTCTATAACTGTAAAAAGAGTCACCATGACCAAAGCAAAACTTATAAAATAAAGCATTTAATTGGGACCTTGTTTACAATTTCAGAGGGTTTGTATGAGATTATCATGGAGGTAAGCAGATATTGGAGTAGTGGCTGAGAGCTTTACATTCTGAATAGGAGGCACCAGGCAATTAAAGAGACACTGGGGCTAGCATTGGTCTTTGAAACATCAAAGCCTAACCACACTGACACATCTGCTCCAAGAAGGCAGCCCTCCCAATCCTTCCCAGACACCTGTACCAACTGGGGACCCAGAATTCAAAAACATGGACTTGTGCTGGAGAGACAGCTCAGATAAGAAGAGCACTGGCTGCTATTCCAGAAGGCTCCGGTTTAATTCCCAGCACCCACATGACAAGCCATAACTTTCTGTAACTCCTGTCTCAGGGAATCCAACATCTTCATACAGACATACATGGAGGAAAAACACCAATATACATAAAAAATTAGAAAATCAAATACATGGGCTTATGGGAGCCATTCTCACTCAAACCACCACGGCTTTATAACTGAACTTTTCATTTTTTTGCAGTGAATTATTTTATTCCCATGTAACATTTAAATCACAAAGTCTAAAAGTTATCACCTCGTATTTTTATTGAAGCCTTTTTAAATTCGCAATTTGCATGTGCATTTTCATCCAACCGTAATTGACACACAAAGTTAGATAGAGATAGGATATCAATTTTTATATAAGGACAGCAATTTTTCAAGTTTCTGTTGAAGTCCTTCTTTCTCACTGGATAGCTAAAATTTTTTGGAGCTGAGATGTAAAAGGAAATTGGCCTGTCTGCCTCTGTTATGCCACAGGCTCATTTGTCTATTTTTCATCCAATATTAGTTGACATCAACTATTAAGATCCATAAAAAGACTTAAACCGAGAAGGTAAGTCACCTATTCATCATAAGAATATCAGCCTTTGCTTTATGCTTTTCTGTGTAAAATTAGAACCATCTAAGAGGCATAGGGTTGGAAAATGATAGAACATCCAGATTATCTAGGGAAAACTATAATTTGATACTGTCTTCCAACTTATGAGTTTCCGTTTCCTGATGATCGTTTAGCATTTAGTTCTTAAACAAGACTTAAAACCATTTTATAATGTGTATTTTCTTTTCTCTTTCTTCAGTTTTTTTTTGGTAAGTATTAAATATTGAATGCAAGACCTTACACATATTAATAATGCACTCTACTGCCAGGCAGTGGTGGCACATGCCTTTAATCCCAGCACTTGGGAGGGCAATTGAGGTGGATTTCTGAGTTCGAGGCCAGCCTGGTCTACAGAGTGAGTTCCAGGACAGACAGAGCTATACAGAGAAACCCTGTCTCAAAAAACCAAAATAAATAAATAAATAAAAATAACGCACTCTACCATGGAGCTACATTTACAGACCTATCTAAACCTTGTCTTTTCACAATAATTTGATAATTCCATAGATAATATCATGCATAAGATAATTTATATGCATTTATATCAACATTCAAATCTCTCACCACTGTGAGTGTATCTTAAATAACATTACCTATGACTTTCCTACAAGTATATAAAATTCAGCGAGCATCTTTATGCATGAGTGCTAAATGAAGAATTGTTCTAAACTAAAGGTAAATTTACTTGGCATGGGCATTTGAGACAATGCAGGGATATTTTTACATCAGGATAAAGTGATGGCATTGACAACTAATATAAGAGCTGAGAGATGTGCTTAGTGACCAAGCCAGCCCGGGATGCGCCCTCTAAGAAAGAATGACGTTCAGATAGTAAATAGCAGCAACTTCGAGATGCCTGGGAAAGACTCTCCAGTATACATAAGCGATCTCTAAATTTTATTTACGTATAAATTATTATGATATATACAAATACTTAAGCTTTTGGTTCTTTATAAATCTTAGGTATTTAACATTTTGTTTTTCTCATTTTTTTCTGATACTATGAAAAATTTGTATTCTTTTCTGACTGTACTCTTTTAAAAATTATTGTATTTGATGAGTTTATTTTGTGTATGTGTTAGAGGGGTGTTTGTCACAGTGCATATAAGTATGTCAGGCAACAATTTGTTAGAGTGGTTCTCTCCTTCCACCCTCTAGAGTCTGTGAATTAAACTCAGTTGTACAGCAGGAGTCTTTCTATACTGATCAATCTCACCAGCCCTTCCTTCTGCAATCTTTATTCTAATATATCAAGAAGAGGAGTTATGAACATTGTTATTGCTACTGATTTAGTATAACTTGATCTTTGTCTTGACAAATGTTTATAAGTTTAAGAAAGCATTTTTTTCATTACAAATACACTAATGTTTCTATTGTAAGCATATATTCTTGCATATTTTAAGTGATTTTTACATCCATTGAGATGTCTTTCATCTTACTCTAATAATATTTATCTATGCATTTTGTAATGTTATATAATGTAATTTGAGATAAATGATTGAGATTAATGAATCAAATTTATATGCATTATTGGTTCAATTTGCCAATGTATTGTTCAAAATGATTTCATTCATACTCATGCCTAAAATGAGAATAAAATTTTTGTTATAATAGTTTTGTATTTTGCTTTTTGTATTAGATTGTATATAACCTCAAAATATGATGTGATAAATAGTTCTTCTATAGTTAGAGAAATAATATGAAGCCATATTAATATTTTGTTTGAAAACTTATTTGAGGTCATCCCAAATACCCAAAAGAGAATAAAAAAAACTAACATGGTTATTGAATATTCATGTTAATGGAATATCACTTTCCAGTCAAAAAGACCAACTGCAGAGGTGGTCACTAATGTGAGGTGAATTTTATCAACACTAATTGAAAATGTAAGTTCATAAAATATAATTTACAAAATTATCAAAAGATAAGCTTTAATTTTGGAGACTTAAATAGAAAATAGAAACACAAGGTTATGTATATAGCTCTGTGGTAGAACATTTGCCTAGAATGAGTAAAGTTCTAGGCAAGGTAATATTTTAAATCTGCAGCATATCCTAAATGAAATAAACAAAAATATTTCAATTAAAAACCCAGCATGTCAGGTGGGTGGTGGGGGCAAATGCCTAGAGTTCCATCACTTTGGAGGCAGAGCCAGGTCAATCTCTGAGTTTAAGGAAAGCTTGGTCTACAGAGTTCCAGGATGGCCTGGGATACACAGGGAAATCCTGTCTTGAAAAACCAAAAATACAACAACAACAACAAAATAATTACAGAAACAACTAGATAGAATAGAAAATTCAACTTTAGGCTGAAATAGGAATGGCATGCTGATAGAAATGTATGTGTGTGTGTGTGTGTGTGTGTGTGTGTGTATGTGTGTGTGTGTGTGTGTGTGTGTGAAATTAGCTGTCTTATTGATGGATAGGCACATTTGTAATAATTCAAATTATAATTGTTATAATATCATAATAATTAATATCACAGTCTTTTAATGTACTTCATAATTAATACTTTTTTTTTTAGTATTTCCAAAATCACTATGAGCTACCCAAATATGTCAGCCTTATGAGAACTGATGAGGAACTGTAGGAAGGGGAACTGGAGTGGGAGTAATGGCTGGACTATAAAAAGATAAAAGTAAAAAACGAAGATGAAGAAGAAGAAGAAGAAGAAGAAGAAGAAGAAGAAGAAGAAGAAGAAGAAGAAGAAGAAGAAGAAGAAGAAGAAGAGGAAGAAGAAGAAGAAGAGGAAGAAGAAGAAGAAGAAGAAGAAGAAGAAGAAGAAGAAGAAGAAGAAGAAGAAGAAGAAGAGGAGGAGGAGGAGGAGGAGGAGGAGGAGGAGGAAGAAGAAGAAGACAGGAAGAAGAACAAGAAGAAAAAGAACAAGAACAAGAACAAGAACAAGAACAAGAACAAGAAGAACAGATGCCAAAAATGTCTTTACAAGTGAATAAAATATAAAATAGTAAAGGTCTACTCATTTCTGACAATAATTTATGGGTGGAATTTTAAAAGGATATAAATCATTTATTTATAATAGACCTGATTTTCTATAATTACAAGAACTGTCAATGTATATTAAGTGATAGTGATAAATATAAATTGTCTGTGTACTATAGTGATTTGGGATTCAGTACTGAATACACAATAATTTGGAAGATATTTAAAAAACCACTGAAGCGTTTGAGAAAAATAGTTATAAATTAAGCCATAAAAATATAAAATGACTAGCATAATCATTCTGGACCTGACTTATCACTTGAAAATATGATATAATAAATATATATATGTATTATATTTCAAGTCTAAATGAAATATTTTTAGTTATTTAAAATAATCATTTTCAGTAGCTGTTTACTGCCATAACTAAAATGTGGGTAGCTATTAATTAAAAACCTAAATTGCTAGTCTCTTAAAATTGTTATATAGCATCTTAACTTTTCAATATTTTTGCAAACATTGAAAATTTGAAGCATTAAATTAAAAAGTAATTACTATTCGGGGTTGGATAGATGGCTCTGCAGTTAAGAGCACTAGTTGCTCTTCCAGAAGTCCTGAGTTCAATTCTCAGCAGCCACATGGTGGCTCACAGCGATATGTAATGGGATCCGATGCCTTCTAGTGTGTCTGAGACAGCTACAGTGAATTCAGATACATAAAATAAATAAATCTATTTTTTTAAAAAAATAATTACTATTGTTGCCAAAGATTTAGTAAAACACTTAAGAACATGTTTTATTCTTTACTCAAAAATTAGAAAATAAACCTTAAAAATATAAATATAGAGAGGAGAGTCAGTCTCCACGAAGGGTTCTGACCCTGAGACTAAGAAGAGAGCACCATCTTGTATTCCCGGGCTCTCAGAGACCACTCCACAAAGGAGAACACGCAGGCCACAAAAGCAACAGAGCTTCTTGGACAGGGTCCCTTCAGTTCTTCATCTTTAGCCAGGAGGCAGAGGAGAGCTCCAGACATCTGTGTACCTTCCCTGTAAGAGGAGAGCTTGCCTGCAGAGAGTGCTCTGAACACTGGGATTCAGGAGAGAGTTGGACTCCCAGGAGTGGTGACAGAAGCTAACAGAATCACAGGAGGAATAAGCTCCATCCACAGACAGCTCGAACATCTACCAACAGAGATTACCATATGGCAAAAGGCAAAAGTAAGAATCTTACTAACAGAAACCAAGACCACTCAGCATCGTCAGAATTCAGTACTCCCACCACAGCGAGTCCTAGATACCCCAACACTACTGAAAAGCAAGATATGGATTTTAAGCAAAATCATATCTCATGATGCTGGTAGAGGATTTTAAGAAGGGCATTAATAACTTACTTGCAGAATTACCCAAGAACACTGCTAAAGAGGTAGCAGTCCTTAAAGAGGAAGCACAAAAATCCCTTAAAGAATTACAGGAAAACACAACCAAACATGTGATGGAATTGAAAAAAACCATCAAAGATCTAAAAATGGAAGTAGAAACAATAAAGAAAACCCAAAGGGAGACAACTCTGGAGATAGAAACCCGAGGAAAGAAATCAGGAACCATAGATGCGAGCATCAGCAACAGAATACAAGAGATGGAAGAAAGAATCTCATGTGCAGAAGATGCCATAGAGAACATGGACACAACAATTAAAAAAAAAGCAAAATGCAAAAAGATCCTAAGTCAAAAAATCTAGGAATGAGAAGACCAAACCTAAGAAAAATAGGTATAAAGGAGAATGAAGATTTTTCAACTTAAAGGGCCAGTAAATATCTTCAACAAAAGTATAGAAGAAAACTTCTCTAACCTAAAGAAAGAGATGCCCATGAACATACAAGAAGCCTACAGAACTCCAAATAGACTGGACCAGAAAAATAATTCCTCCCAATATATAATAATCAGAACAACATATACTTATAATTCAAAATTCAAAAGTATTAAAATATCTTGTGTGCACTTTCCTAAGATGATATTTTACTCTGCAAGAACCTTTCTGTGGCTCTGTGACTGGAGCTTCCCTAATGAGTTAGATGATATTTGGAAGTTTGTCCTCCAATGTCATCTGTGAGAGGAAAAATTTCATCCATGAGGACTCAAAATGTAAAGGTTTTCAGTGTATATTGTGAATTGTGGTTGTATTTAAGTCTCTGGTTGCACAGGGATAAAGATGTGTGCTTTCAAAAAAAAACCAACAAAAATAAATGCACTAAATAAAGATAAAATACTAAAAGCAGTAAGGGAAAAGAGATCAAGTAATATATAAAGGCAAGCCTATTAGAATTACACCAGATTTCTCACCAGAGACTATGAAAGCCAGAAGATCCTGGACAGATGTTATACAGATCCTAAGAGAACACAAAGGCCAGCCCAGGCTACTATATCCAGCAAAACTCTCAATTACAATAGATGGAGAAACCAAAGTATTCCATGAAAAAATGAAATTCACACAATATCTTTCCACGAATCCAACCCTTCAAAGGCTAATAAGAAAAAACTCCAACACAAGGAGGGAAATTACGCACTAGAAAAAGCAAGGAAGTAATTCTTCAACAACCCAAAAAGAAGATAGCTGCAAGAACAGAATCCCAACTCTAACAACAAAAGTGAGAGGAGGCAACAATTACTTTTTCTGTACTATCTCTTAATATTAATGGACTCAATGTCATAATAAAAAGATATATTAACAGACTGGCTACATGAACAGGACCCAACATTTTGCTGTATACAGGAAACACATCTCAGGAACAAACACAGACACTACCTCAGAATAAAAGACTGGAAAACAATTTTCCAAGCAAATGNTCCAAAGAAACAAGCCGGAGTAGCCATTCTAATATTGAATAAAATCGATTTCCAAACCATAGTTATTAAAAAAAGACAAGGAGGGGTACTTCATACACCTCAAAGGTAAAATCTACCAAGATGAGCTCTAAATTCTATATATGTATGCTCCAAATGCAAGGGCAGCCACATTCATTAAAGAAACTTTAGTAAAGCTCAAAGCACACATTGCACCTCACACAATAATAATGGGAGACTTCAACACCCCACTCTCATCAATGGACAGATCCTGGAAACAGAAACAAAACAGAGACACAGTGAAAGTAACAGAAGTTATGAAAGAAATGGATTTAATAGATATCT